>NW_003298830.1:538467-558281 GCF_000151645.1 Tuber melanosporum | reverse complement strand
AAGTAACAGGATTCCAATCACTGTTGTAGTATAGGAAGTTTTCTTTGTAACTACAACTTGTTTCGAAACCTAGTTGCAATATACTATGAAGTCTAATAACTTCTATAGTAGTGTTTTTCAGAGTTCTAGACTCTTCTAGACATTGTAGAGTGGGTGTGAATATATTGGTCTCTTGCTGAGATCCTTTACCATTCAATACTATCTCTTTGTACAGAAACGTCCTATTACATATGGCTTATGCCAAAGGTATTACATCTTTGAAGCCTAGTAACATTCTGAATAGTTGATGGGTTTACTCCGTTCTACTTCTCAGACCTAGCCAAAGGTCCCCTCTCATATAACCTGTAAAAAAGCTCCGGTCGGACAGATGGTAGAGATGTATATAGTATTATTCTGATACCTTCAATTCTATGGTATTATAGTCACAGGACGTAACTGAGATTGATACGTATGATGATGTGCGGGCCCATAAGGTGGCCAGATGGGGGTGTTGGAGACCGGAGATTCCGATTCCGGGTGAGGTTACTTTACTTAAGGTGACTCCTGGGTATCAGATCTCGGTATTCCTAACAAGTTGTATGTAAGGTAGCTTGCTCAGCAGTTAGTTGGTCTGCGTACCTTTTATAACTTGTGAAATACAGTCCGCAAATCTCAAGTCAACTGATTAAGCTGTTTTACCGATTAGTGAATATTGCAAGAATGTTTGGGTGTCCTGTGAAGATTAAAATCATCCACATTTCTGTACCGCTTAGTTGTAGCTGGAGGAACTGGGTGAGAGGCAGATTTTGATAAATGAAGTTGTGAGGAGTTGATAGTTTTGCTTAGATTCCAAGGAAATAAACTAGCTACAGCCCAGCCAGCCTGTAGGATGCAAGTAATAAAGGTTTCCTCACGTACTTTCTGATATCCCTAAATGAGGTAATGCTTCTTTACTGGAGCAGTATCATCAAGGCGAACAAGGTCAGCGGTTTCCTTCCTATAGTGTGAGTTCAGTGGTGAGAATGTTCTAAGGTATAAGGGCTGCAGAACATGACTGGAGTGGGCAGGAAGATATAAGATATCAAATTAGTTCTGCTTGCAGAGTCACATGAATTTGATTGCCATATGACTACCATGTCTATCTAATAGTAGAATACAATGTGCAGTTTGTCTGTCAAGAAAAGTCTGTACTGTTTCTGGTAGAAATAACTCCTTTAGCCACTGTAGTCCAATATTATTAGAAGTCTAGCCCTTCAATGTGGTAGTAATAAGCCAGTCAGGAATATCCTCTGCACTAAACCATGATATTTGCACATCTTTTTCTTTAAACATTACTTAGAGACAAATACAATGATTACAGGCATTGATTCCCTCAATAACAGAAACCCACTCTCTATTTTAAGGTAACTGAATATAGGTTTTCTTCTTTCCACTTGCTCCCAACACCCAGGAATTAGTACAAATACCCAAGGCAATCCTATGCTTGTCTATATTCTATATATTAGCCTACTGGATAGTGTGCCTAGCCTGAATTTTATGGAATCGCTTGTAAAAGTCATGGATGTTTTCAGGCTTGGTTCCTTTAATCTGAGCTACTTCAATTAGCCTGCCAATGATACTTCTGACACTAGAATTTCTTGTTATAAAGGTTGAAACCCATTGTTTGCCTAAAGGCTTAGTGTCTCTAGAGAGGTAGAGTATAAGGATTGCCATTTCTCTTGCACGAGAATGTGATAAAGCATAGCTACATGCTTTCTGTTCCAGAATCCAGGTACACAAATACTTTTCCTGATCTGGAGATAGGTATTATTGGTAAGAGTAGTTAGAGTGTACTGTGGACCCACCAGCCCAGTGACTTTGAAACGTTGATTGTGGGATGTCATAGTCACTTACTGCTTTTCTCTCTAAGGTGCCACTATCAATTACAGCAAGGGTTAAGGAATTTATCTCTTCCCAAATATCCATATTGAGGTTATTCTGCATGGAGTTTGTGATCATTTATGGTAGTTGAATACAGTTGTTATCATAGCTGAAAACCCCCTATGCTATTTTAATAAAGTGCTTGCATTTCTCACACAAGTGGTTCATCATCAATTACTCGAACAGTAGAGCTACCTTAATTATGACCACATGTCACGAATGTGGCTTAGCGAGGAAAAGGTTTTCACGTGACGTATAGTTATGAGTCACAGGTATGTTATTGTTTCACACATATGACTCATTAGGGTCATATGATTTGTTATGTGTGGGATTTGTGATGCTTTCACACATGGCTCAAGTATGAGTCATGGGACGTGCGCCTGACAGGTATGCCTTGCGAGTATGCCTTGCGGGTAAGCCTTGCGCATATGATTTATGTTTTGCACATGACCTCATTATGAGGTCATGGGTTTCGCGCATATGACTCAGTCGAGTCATATGACTTGTTTATTGCATTATGATTGGTTTATGAGTTTTGTACATGACTTCGCTATAAGGTCATGGGTTTTGAGCATGTGATCACTTCGGTCACATGATTAGTTTGTTATGATTTAGTTTTGCACATGTGACCACTGTAGGTCACATGACTACAGGCGGGAAGAATACTATATAAGGAGGCCGATGCGGCCGAGGAAGATAGGTTCTTCACGCTTTGTTCTAAGTACTTTTCCTACTTATTACTTTAACGAATATAAAACACCTTTACGATCTTTATCTTTATTGCAATGGTATCATTACGCCAAGAAGTGCTCGTCACAAAGACGAGTTAGAGAAAGCTTACGATAGGCATTTCCAATAGAAGACAAAGGTCTTGTATTATCGGTAACGTAGGCAGAGGCCTAGAGCTATCGTAAGACAAAGAAAGAAGGAGACAGAAAAGATAAGTATCGTTCCCCATCGCCAAGAACTAACTATCTAAAAGGGGATTGTTACACCACATTACTACCGATGTATAGCTCAGATCATGATCAACATTCATGGTAGAAAAATAGAGCCATCCAATTCCTAGCTAAATACCTAGTAGGAAATCCTTTTTTATCTCTTTTATCTCTTCCTTGATTTTTAGGACCACATAAATAAGACTGATTGGCTCTATCCATCCATGGTTCCAATTCCATGATCTTTGAGTTTGAAGTCAGGGCAATTTATAAAGGAGCCCCAGGTGCTGTAGTTGTACATGCAAAGGATAAAGAACTGTCCATTTATTAGCCAGCTATCGGTATTCGAGAGGTAGCTGTATTTTACTTTTTAGGTACCTGCGGTTTCAGAAATTAGTTCCTGTATATATTCAGATAAAGGAATTTGCTCACTAGCCCTCTTTAGTCATACTTGGCTATAGTAAACCTCATTGTATTAAATCTCTGGCTATAGTAAACTTGTAACCTGTATGGGTACTCGGTTATTGGTTTTGTTTTATGTTTTGTTTTAAGTATCGCTTTTGTAATGTATTCGCAAAGAGCTAATCACGATATCGGTAATAGATACGATAGTTGTAACATGTTCGCAAGGTGCTAATCACGTTATCGGTAATAGATACAATGGTTGGCAGGTAGCCTGCTCTTCCAGAGAGGAGGCGAGAGCTGAGAACTAAAGGAGGCTTTGAGGATGTACTGAGGAACAAGGAAGTAACCGTTCAACCAAGTATATTGAAATACTGTCTGTCGAAGTCTGCCTTTTCCATTGTGGAATCAGGCGGTCTTTAAATATACAAATCTTGTTCATATCTAGCATGAACGAAACTAATCAAAGGTATCAATTGATACACTTTAGTAAAACTAATTAAGTATCAAGGTGATACTTAAAACAAAACATAAAACAAAACCAAGTATCAAACGATACTTAAAATAAACTAAGTATCAAAGCGATACTTAAAATAAAACATAAAACAAACTAAGTATCAAACGATACTTAAAACAAACCAAGTATCAAAGCGATACTTAAAACAAAACATAAAACAAAACCAATAACTGAGTACCCGTACCGGTTATATTCCCCAAAACAAAACAACGGTTTAAACAAACAAAACCTAATAATCATCAAAAGTGGAGTCTGAGAAACTAAAGGCTTCAGTTTCTACTATCAGCTTTTCATCAAAAGTGTCACACCAGGGACAAGAGGAAATTCTAAGAAAACATCAAGACTCAAAGAAATGCAGGTCACAGTAGTCACGAATACCAGATTCATGCTGTGTATCTACCCAAGCATTATCGCAATCAGAACAGTAGTCTATCCAGAGGATGGCGAAGTAGTCTTCAAGTTGGATAATATCGCGGTTCAACAACAGTATAACAATCTGTTGTCGCAGCCTCACATTAAGTTCCATATAGTTTGACATCGTTATGGTATTCGGATGGAGGGTGGTGATCAGATAGGGTTATCGAGAGCATGTTCCATAGCCTGATTTTCCTCATCGCTGCTTTCGAATTCCGACATAAAGTATGGTGCCCAAAAGCCATCCCTAGCTGCGAGTTCCATATACCATCGCTCAGTCTCTGGCATTGTAGGTATTCAGCACATGGTGATGTAATTGATCATTGGGGGGAGGGATTCGTTTGGCATGTTATCTTTCTACCAATCATTCACCATATCTATTGCATGCTCTAGTCCTTCTAGCAGTTTCTAGCTGTTTTCGCCCGTTGTGTATCCTTTCCATTTGACCAGGAACTGATCATTCCTATGCCAAAGGCGGTGGTCTCGGATTTCTTCAACTTCTCATTCATCTTTCTTATCAATGATGATAGATCCAGGTTGAGATTGGATACTTTCAGGGAACTTGGAGTCGTCTTTTGGGTAGAATCGCTTGATAGCAGAGGCGTGAAAAACTGCAGTATTACGGCAGTACATGTGTCCATCCATCTGGACTGTGTAGTTTTCTGTATGCTTGTCAAAGAATAAGACCTTGAAAGGTCCTTACCATCGGGGTTGTAGTTTCTTGCTGTGTCCAACACTGGTAATAAACATGTTTCCATGTACTATGAGTATATCATTTGGTGGAATAGGAACATGTTTGCGTTGTCGCTTTTGAGCGGTAGTGGTATTCCAGAATTGGGTAGCTTTAATAGCTTAGAAGGCATCATTCTGAATTGCTTGATAGCGGTTTAGGTGGTCATCAGAGGCAGGAACTAAGGAATTCTTGAATAGAGTTGTAGGTAAGAGAGGGTATTGGCGGCCAAAGATTGCCTTGTATGGAGACATTCCCAAAGTGTCTGAATATCCAGCATTAATATATACGGCAAGCTCAATGAGGGCTGACTCCCAGTTGGTTTGTCATTCATTGATCATGTTTCTAATTTCGGTCTTAACTTCGCGGATCTTTCGTTCTACTTGTCCATTAGTCTCATAATGTCTAGGAGCAGCCATAATATGGTTGATTCCGAGGGAGGTTAAGGTTTGCTTCTAGAATCTGGTGGTGAAATGGGGATCAACATCACTGACAATAGATAATGGGTATCTATAGGGGGTAAATAGGTATTGTTGTAGGTTATTCCAGGTGTCTTTAGAGGAATCGGTAACCTTCATTGGTATGAGTCATATGTATCCAGAAAACCGATCCACAGCTACCAAGATAGTGTCATATCCGGTGGACTTGTTGAATAGTCTTGCAAAATTGATGGCATAGGATTCAAATATTTCGCATGGTAGCTGGAGAGTCTGCACTTTCCCTTCAGGTAGTTGTGTTTGTTCCTTATTTGCCTGGCAGAGTTCACATTGTTTTACGAAATTGCCCAAGTCCTTTCACATTTCAGGCCAGTAAACATATTCTGAGGCATATTATAGATTGCGGTCCGCACTATAGTGTCCTTTGTTGTGGATTTCGGTAATGACATATTCCCTAATAGTGATCCCATTGAACATATGGCCTTTTGGGATATATAGGTAATGTTCACCATAACGGGTGTTGGTATAGAGTATTCCATTGGATATGTTATAGGGGGTGAGGTCTCCATGTCTGGAGCTATCCATAGCTTTGAAGTAGATCGGGTCATGGTGATATCCTGCTATCATTTGGCTTCAGAAAGAGGAGGTTAATTCTTCTGTAGTTGATCTAACATCTCGTTCATCCTCAATGAGAGATCCTCTTGTCAGTTTGATAGAGGCTTCCTCTTCTTCAAAGGTTTCATAGAGCTGTCGGCGATGCTCGGGAATCGTGGGAGACTTGACAGAAATAATGGTTTCATTGTTGTATACTTGTAAGGGTCCACCATACAGTGGTCATGAATTGAGTATGGGGGGAGAGGATGGCGGAGCTGATTGCGGAGGGTGTATGTAAGATATTGCATCCACATAGGCTGCTGCTTGTTCAAGTTCTTCAAGACCTTGGTGTCGTCTTGGGGTAGGATTAAGGGCAAGGGGAGGTTGGGTGAATTCATCTTCATTCATTATCTCTTCTACTCCTTCTGCAGTGTCGAAACTGGTATTTTTGGAATTGTCAGCAGACATATAGTACAGTCGCTGGTATCTGTTGCTGAATTTAATTTCAGTCTAGTGAAAGGGGCAGGTATCGAGGTAACAATGGGACTAGTGGAGTTTGCTTTGCTCAAGTTTGTGAGGAGGTGTGCTGCGGAGTGTGCAATCATCTTTCCATTTATCGTCGATATCTTTTCCTCATTCTGTTCCAGCAGCTCTGTACATGGTGTAAGAGAAAGGATTGGAGGGAGAGGCAGTACTGGCGGTAGCCATCGATGGTTCTTGTTCATAGGAGGTATCATCAGAACTATCTTCACTTTGTCTTGTATGGTCACGAACAAGAGGAGGATCTGTGAGTTCTTGATTTTCATATAGGCGGGAGAGAGCATCAGCTAAATAGTTCGTTCTTCCAGGGATATAGATGATTTTTACATTGTATTTGCTAATTTCTTCTATCCATCGTATTCTTCTTCTTCTAGGAATCCTTTCTGTTTCAAAGTTAGTGAGAGGTTGGTGGTCGCTAACAATAGTGAAGGTATTGCCCATCAGGATGTGATTGAACGTGGCAAGAGCATCAATCACTGCAAGAGCTTCCTTGACTGTGGTTCCATAGTTCATCTGTGAATTAGTGAACTTCCTGCTGTGTAATGCCACCGGTCTTGCCGTTTCATGAGAGGTTCCTTGTCCAACCCATGCTCCAACTCCAACATCCGATTCATCAGTAATCAGCCATATCGGGTCTGGTTTACTGTAGTCGATAGGTCTTATAACATTGGTATTTTTAATCAATTGCTTGATATTGGTAAAGGCCTGGTCATGAGTGTGGATCCAGACAAATTCCGCATTGCCGGTAAGGTCTGTAAGCGGCGCTGTCACAGTGGCATGGTGTGGTAGGAACTAGAAAATATAGTTGACTAGTCCCAAGAATCGCATAAGTTTCTTTTGATTCCGGGGTGTTGTTCATTCTGTTAAACAGGATATTTTTCTGAGGGCTGCATGTATTCCCTTGTCATCTATCACATGTCCTAGAATATCAAGCTTATCGGCAAACAGGATTGATTTATTTCTGCTAGCGTAGAACTTAGCTTTCCTTAGTCTGGTACAAACCAAGCCTATATGGTAGGTATGTTCTGTTTCAGAGTTTGACAAAATGAAAATATCATGGATGTAAACCCAAACAAAATGGTGGAGGTATTCGCTTAGGAGGTTTTCCATAATTTGCATAAAGGTGGCGGGTGTATTCATATCACCTTATAACATAACTCGGCTAATGAAACTTCCGTAGGGTATTTTGAAACTGTTGTAGCGTTCGCTTTCCGGATCTAACCTTGTCTGGAAGTAGGCATTGCTTAAGTCAATCTTGCTTTGGAATCTAGCCCATCCTACTGCATTCAGGATTTGAGTTTGGTTTGGGATAGCAGAGCTGTCCATAACCGTGTTTTCATTCCGTAGTTTGAGGTCAACTAGGGGGCGAATCCTTTTGCCATCTGCTTTGGGTTGGACAAACATAGGTGCGGCACCTGGAGCTTCCGCTCGGTAGATGACTCCTCTTCTTTATTGTTGGTTTATCTAGTTACATAGTGGATTTTTGTATGCATCAGGAATTGAGTAGGTAGGTTGTTTCTTAAGATTAGAGAGGTTTCTAAGATGGATGTGATGGTTCACTTCCCTCATAGGCGGTAGTTCTTCGGGAATGTGATCAGGGAAAACATCAGAGTATTCATCCAATAAGCATTGGGCAGTTGCTTCACAGACTGCGGCTCGGTATTCTCCACTTGTTGGCTTGCATGAAACTCTGACCTTCTGAATTGGGAAATCGATGGTTGATTCCCCGCATCTGATTATAGCTTTATGGCGGTTCAGGAATGGCATCCCTATTAAGACATCGTATTTTGCTAGGTTTCCAACTAGCATTTCTTGAGAAGGTAGGCCGGCGGAGCCAAGCAGGATATTTGCGCTACAAGTCTTATAGCTAGTGGATCGTGAACCTTTTACTGCTATATTGACTGATATGGGCTGGTTAATGTCTCGAGTTCAGAGTCCATAGACAGAGACAAAGGCATTACTGATCATGTCTCTTCCAATCATGCCAGGGTCGAATAGGATATGAGCTTTCTTGCTATTGATTAGAATAGTACCTTCTAGGGCAGTGTGTACTTTAAATGTAGTAGGGAGTCGGACACTATTGCATTCCACATCGATATATCCAATATGGATCTCCTCATATTTTCTGGATTGGTCATCATCACTATCAGTCTCAATATTGTGGGCCAATGCCTCTTACTTAATCGCTTTTTCTTTTTCTTTCTTCGTAGGGCAATTCCTTGCCATGTGTCCTATTTTCCCGCATTCAAAGCATTCTTCTTTTTGTCGTCTTGATTCTTTCAAAAATTTAGTTTTCTTCTTGAAAACCTATGGAGTATCTTCTTCAGAGTTGTTGGAGGACTTGTGTCATAGTTGCCTACTGCGACTAAAAAATGTCTGTGTTTTATATACCTTAGTTTCATAGAAGATGGCGTCCTTTCATTCAGCCCTTGCAATTATTATTGTAATAACCTCGTCATCTTCCTCATGTAGTTCTACCTCTCACTAGAGGGTAGGGGACATGATATCATAGAATCGTCGCTTAAGGATGTAGTTGGATATGCTTCCTTTCTTCATTTGGTCTTTATATATTATTAGATCAGTGGCTATATCTGTGATTCTCTTCACATGTGTTCCATTAACTTGGTGGAGCTGATTGAATTTATTGTATAGAAGGTCGTTGGTGATAGAGGATTGGAATCGGCCTTTCAGGTAATCAAGAACAGTGGATCCTCTTAATCTTACATTTCTGCTGTATTTCTTATAGCATGGGTGGTATGCGTTGGTTGCCTTTCCTTCGCAGAATGATCCAATATATAGTCCGGTTGTAGGGTCTTCTACATCTTTCCCTTGCAGGAGAAGGTAGTGTGTGAGTTCCGTCGCCCATCGATCAAAGGCTTCAGGTTTGAGGTCTTTTCCTTCTCCTGTAAACCTCGCTAGAAGGTGGAGTTTGAACTTAGGAGGTTCAAATGCTATGAGAACTTCCTCTTCTTCAGGCCGAGCCCAAGACTTTCCTCCTTCTGAAGGCCCTCCTCTGGTACTAGCCATGTCTGATTCGTTACTGGATTCAGGGTCGATTAGAGGTTCAAAAGAAGGCTTCTTTGCTGGAGTAGAAGGGAATTCTCCTGGAGGTTGTGTGTCTTCCATGTTTGCAGGTTCTCCTGGCTTCTTAGCAGAATGCCAGGGTTGTTTCTTTCGTGTAAGGTCTTGCCATGGGATTTGCTTCCCACTCCTAGTCATCAATGACTCTATATTGATTTTGGGATGAAGCCAAATGTGCTGTGATTCTGCCGCTTCTCTCCACTAGCGTTCTGAGGTGGATATCGATAGGTTGATCAGGCCTAAATCCAGGGACAGGTTCTTAACCACTTGCTGAGGTTAAAAAAACGTAACGTGTTTGCGAGGTGCTAATTACGTTATCAGTAATAGATATGATGGTTGGCAAGTGGCCTGCTATTCCAGATAGGAGGCGAGAGCTGAGAAGTAAAGGAGGCTTTGAGGGTGTACTGAGGAACAAAGAAGTAACCGTTCAACCAAGTATATTGAAATACTGTCTGTCGAAGTCTGCCTTTTCCATTGTAGAATCAGGCAGTCTTTAAATACACAAATCTTGTTTATGTCTAGCATAAATGAAACTAATCAAAGGTATCAATCGATACACTTTGGTAAAACTAATTAAGTATCAAAGCGATACTTAAAACAAAACATAAAACAAAACCAAGTATCAAACGATACTTAAAACAAACCAAGTATCAAAGCGATACTTAAAACACAACATAAAATAAAACCAATAACCGAGTACCCGTACCAGTTACAGCTTTAATACTTGGTTTGTTTTAAGTATCATTTGATAATTGGTTTTGTTTTATGTTTTTTTTTAAGTATCGCTTCGATACCTGGTTTGTTTTAAGTATCATTTGATACTTGGTTTTGTTTTATTTTTTGTTTTAAGTATCGTTTGATACTTGGTTTTGTTTTATGTTTTGTTTTAAGTATCGTTTGATACTTAATTAGTTTTGCCAAAGTGTTTCAATTGATACCTTTGATTAGTTTCGTTCATGCTAGACATGAACAGATTTGTGTATTTAAAGACTGCCTGATTCCACAATGGAAAAGGCAGACTTCAACAGACAGTATTTCAATATACTTGGTTGAACAGTTACTTCTTTGTTCCTCAGTACACCTTTGAAATCTCCTTTCGTTCTCAGCTTTCACCTCCTCTCTGGTATCGCAAGCTACCTGCCAACTATCATATCTTTATCAATAACGTGACTAGCACCTTACGAACACATTACAAAACTGGGGATACAGGAAAAACAGGTTTCCACAAATAATGTATTGGCGATAGTGGAAAAAGCCCATATCGTATAGTGAATGGGAAATAGTAAATATGTAGATGTTAGGAATACTGGGATCCAATACCTAGGAATCACTCTAGGTAGGGTAACCTCACCCGGAATTGGAATCTCTGGTCTCCAACACTCTCCTTTGACCAACTTACAGGGCCCGCACCTCATCATTCATATCAATCTCAGTTTTGTCCTGTGACTATAATACTACAGATTTGAAGATATCAGGATAACACCATATACCTCACTACCGTGCTTCCGACTAGTTCCTGTTCACAGGGTATATGAGAGGAGACATTTGGCTAGGTCTAGGAAGTGGAATAGAGTAAATCTGTCTACTACCTAGGACGCTACTAGGCTTCAAATATGTAATATCTTTAGGGTAAGCTGTAAGTAACGGGACATTTTTGCATGAAGAGATAGTATCGAATGATAAAGAATCTCAACAAGAGACCAATACATTCACATCTATACTACCATAATCAGAAGAGTCTAAAACTTAAAGGAACACTATCATAGAAGCCAATGGACTTCATAGAGCAATGCAACTAGGTTTCGAAATACATTGTAGCTGTGTGGAGGATTCCTAATACTACTACAGCAATTGAAACCCTGTTACTCAGAGCAACCAAGGGTTACTGACAAAGAGAATATTTGCCAATCCAATGGAATAGCTTTCTGCGAATTAGTAGGAAGTCCTCTAGAAGATATCTATCAGTTAGATAAGGAGCATGAAGGTTTGAAGTCAGGTGACCTAAAAAGGTTAGTATTACGACTACCTTCGTAGATGTAACTCGCAGATGAAACTAATCATTTCATCAATTACGGTGACAATTGGGGCCAACTCAGTTCGACTTGAGAACTAGGCTACAAGTTTAAAAGACTCTAATGATCGGATAATTACTATTGGAAACAGTATGGTTCCTAGTTAGTTATATCATAATTGCCGAAGAGGGTGTGGTGATTTTCAGGATCTCCAGGTGTTCATACCATAGAAGAATACCTGATATTGCAAGTTAAAATCAGGGAAGTAAATAGTTGTATGATAAATAAATGTAGTCTGCGAACACTCAGATGCAGAATATAAATATTGAAGTACTTTTTAAGCTTTAGACATCATCAAGCAATGGAAAAGAGAACTTAACAATATAATATTGTTTTTACGATTCTATCTTACTTTACGAAATTTACTTCACTCTTAGTAGTCATAAATGAAATAAGTGAATTCAAGCCTTTCTAGACAATCTGTCTACAGAAACGAATCTTGGTTGGCATGGTCAATTCTGAAGTTTATCAGATTGTCTCTGCCTAACAGCAGAGGTATAAAAATCAAAATGCATGTAAATTTTAATGGCTCTAAGGAACAAAAGGAGTGAGATTTATAGACTACTCTATTTATGGACAAGTGGGAGTACTCCAATTAAGTGTACACAGTATCACAATTCTACTCATTATCCTGTATTTATCTAGGAAGGATATTGCCGCCAAGTTCTGGCGGGAACTGTGAGCCAGGAGACTCAGCCAAATGTAGACTCTATGAACTATCAGGAGGTAGGTCTATGTTAGGCAGAGACAATCTGACAGACTTCAGAATTGTCTAGGTCAATCAAGATTCACTTCTGTAGATGGAGATATTATAGGAAGGCTCAAGTTCACTCATTTTGTTTATAACTACTAAGAGCGAAGTAAATTTTGTAATGTAAGATAGAATCATAAAATAATATTATATTGTTAAGGTCTCTTCTCCATTGCTTGATGATGTCTAAAGCTTAGGAGGTACTTCAATATTTATATTGCACATCTGAGTGTTCACGGACTACATTCATTTATTATACAACTATGTACCATTCTGATTATAACTCGCAATATCAGGTATTTTTAAAATATGTGAACACCTGGAAACCCTGAAAATCACCAAATCCTCTTTGTCAATTATAATATAACTAACTCAGAACCATACTGTTCCCAATAGTAGTTATCCGATCATTAAAGTCTTTAGACTTGTAGACTAGTTCTCAAGTCAAACTGAGTTGGCTCCAATTGTCTCTTTCGTTGATGAAATGATCAGTTTTATCTGTAAGTTGCATCTGTGAAGGTAGTCATAATCACAATATTTTTTCAGGTTGTCTGACTTTAAACCTCTATAACCCCTTACACAATCAATAGATGTCTTCTGTAGGACTTCCTACTAATTGGCGGAAAGCTATTCCACCAGATTGACAAATATTCCCTTGGTCGGTAACTTTTGGTTACTCTCAGTAACAGGGTTTCAATCACTGTTGTAGTATTAGAAGTTATCCTCGTTAATATAATGTGTTCCGAAACCTAGTTGCAACACTCCATTAAGTTCAATAGCTTCTATGGTAGTATCCCTCAGAGTTCTAAACTCTTTCAGATGTTGTAGAGTAGATGTGAATGTATTGGTCTCTTGCTTAGATTCTTTACCATTCAATACCATCTCTTTGTACGAAAATATCCTGTTACTTATAACCTATACCAAAGGTATCACATCTTTGAAGCCTAGTAATATTCTGAGTAGTTGATGGATTTACTCCGTTCCACTTCTCAGACCTAGCTGAAGGACTCCTCCCATGGATCCTGTGAACAGGATCCAGCTGGAGGAACGGCAGCGATGTATACGGTGTTATTCTAATACCTTCAAGTCTGTGGTATTATAGTCACAGGATGCAATTGAGATTGATATGTATGATAATGCGGGTCCTGTAAGGGGGCCTGAGGGGGTTGTTGGAGACTAGAGATTCCGATTCCAGGTGGGGTTACCCTACTTAGGATGACTCCTAGGTATCAGATCCTGATATTCCTAATAGTCTAACATGAGAGCATAGATAATAGGGGAAAAGCAAAGGAGTTGAGAAGGAGATTCCAGTGTTGGAGATGGATCAGTGGTACTTGATGGTCCTGAGATTAACTCTGGCAAAATTGTGCTAACACTCTCCGGCCATAATGAACTAAGTCGAAGTCAATTGTTAAGGTTAACTTGTTTCTTGTTCTTAACTTCATGCTCCTGAAAAGCTTTGGTGTATTTTCCAAAGCTGGTAGATTACTATAGGTAGCTGTAAGTGTATCAGTGGAAAACCTTTAAAGAAGCGTAATGATACTATTGATGTAGGCCGTGGTAAGAGGGATAGAGATCATCTCAGGTAAATCATTCCTGATAATATTATCAGTAGAGGAATCACTCTCACTACCACTTCCATGACCTGGATTTTGCATGACATGTATAATATCGGTTGTCAATATACTATCTGGACTTACATCAATGTCTAGAGCATCTTCATCATAATCTAAAAATGAGTTGGCAAGTTATTCTACCTGCTGACTATTACAGCTAAAGTCAAGAAGAGAGCTGATAGAGATCTGGGTTACTTGCCGAATCTTTTCCATATACTCAGTATAGGAGCCATGCAAACTGCAGTCAATAGCTTCTACCAATCTTACCTTTTACCAACAATGAAAAATAACACTAGTAGAGAGTTCCTCCTATGCCTCAGATATCATATACATGACCTATAGCATATCTAGCTTTAGAGCAGCTGTCCCAGTCCTTTCAAAGAAGTCCACTATATGAGTAACATATTACTATCAGTAGCCTGCCTTTAGGAATCAAATAATTCCAGTATTAAGTGGCTGTAATCAAGCTGTCATATTTAGAGACAAATAGAATAGGGTAATATAATCTAAAACAGGAAGTTTAGGACTAATATATTCGATTGGTGACTTTTCTGGAGGTGGGTAAGTTGGTGTATTATCGGTTACCAAGGCGATATGTCTACCTTGTGTCTTCATATCCTTATTAAGCTTTCCTAAAAACTGATACCAGATGGCTGAGAGCATCCAGGACTTCTTATTGAATTTGTATACAATAGGCAAATTGTCTGAATTGATTTTTACTTTTCAAAAGGCAACCAGAGTTTTGGATTTATTGATTAGCTAGGCCTGCTGCTTGTTAGATCCGTCTGAATTGACTGTAACAAATACAGTAACTCAAGTCTTATTCTTTTTAGCTCCTCTGACCATTTCACCTTTTCTTGTAATAGTTGAATCCGGCCACATATTATATCTAGTAATTTATATATTAGTTCCACAATTTTTACATTTTGTCTACAGAAGAACTATTAGGTATATAATACTTACTATAGGGCAAGCTCGTCGTAGTTATATATATCCCTTGGGCCAAAATCTTTCAAACTTTCTCTTAATCTAGCCTTTACCTCTGGTATGTCATTTGCCTCTAGGTCATCTACCTCAGTTTCTTCTTATGTCTTTACCCTTCCCAATCCACACTGGTTCTTTAAATCAGCCAGCCAACCAGAGGAGAACTCAAATCCTGCATAATCTTCTCCTTCACTAATCTTCTCATCTTGTAGTGCCACCATCTCTTGAACAAACTTTCTTGCTACAGCAAGAATTACATAGTCTATCATAATTACTCTTGTAAGCTGAGCCCGGTAAACCCACTCACTTATGTGAGTCTCCAGGATAGGAAATAGTTGCCTTCGGGCTTGTTTCTTCCAGTTATCGCTCGCATTTAAATCGATATTTAAATGCTTTTAACTATTGTTTAATATCATTGAAAGCGTGGACTTTGAAAGTGGAGTACCAGTTACCAGATCTACAACTATTTTTATTCCAGTAAGTATCTCATTATCTCATATGCATTTTTTATTAAGTTATTCACATACTTGGAAACAGCTTTGCAAATTCTTCCAATTTCATTTTCTCATTCTCCTTTGACTCAGTTCTCCTTTTACAGATATCATACTTCTCTAGTATCATCAAACCTCTTCTTCACTTGCCTTGGCCTATGGAGCTGCTGTTGTAGCTGATGCTTGTACAAACAGTTGAAAAAAAAACTTTCCCTCCTTTACTCTCTTTGGCCAAGACTTCTTAGTCATCTTTACTATAATGAATCCCTGGCTATAGTGAACATGAAGGGTCTTGTTTTTGTCGTTCGTTATAGCCAGGTGCGACTGTATACCCATGTTCTGTCCCAGTGCGAGTATGGGCATCTGGGTGCCTTCCCCCCTGCAAGCATCACGCGGTCTTCAAAGGGGCACAACGAATACCCGAGGGGGAAGTTCGACAGACTTATCCTTCATACCCGGTACCTCTAGTTTAGCCGGACCGGAAGCGTATCCCCGCAATATGGGTTTCGCCATCTGAGCCGGGGGAAATGGGGGAAGAATGTCAAAGAGGGTGAGGACTTCCCTACGGTACTAGAGTAACCAGGTCATTAACTTCTGCAAACCCGTCTAACTTCAGGAGTAATAATCACGCCCTGCAAATTGATTGGACAACAATTTTTGAGGGCATGATTTTTTGCCCACTATATTTCATCGCCTCAATCGTTTGGTGTGATCGCTTACTTTCCCCAACCCCCTCAATACCGGTACGGTTCCTTCCACCAACAAAAACCAAGAGCGAAGCTACCCCAGAAACAACCAACCATCTTGTGGCAGACTTTCTATAGAACTGCTGAGAACGGACTCCTCTTTAATTGTAGAGACTCTATTTTTTGACCGGGTGAGTACTGGTTGAGAACGGTAACTTAAAGTGGGTATCTTCGGAACAGTGAACAGACATACAGCACCGGTACAAATATGCCAAGGCGCTAAGTTTACATGTGTGATATTACCGTATTAAGCAAACGCAATTGAACAAGAGGATCTGTTCGGGTGATCGCTTGCTTACTGGTTTCAGAGAACGTTGTTTTGGACACTTGGTCGAAAAAGGGTAAAAAGAAAGAAAAAAAGAAAAATTAAGTCGAATCGTCGCGTGCCATGCATGAAATACCCCCTGTCCTTGTCTTCAGCGTGGTGGGCGTTCTCTTGTAGCCAACCAGCAAAAAAGCTCTCTCGGAGAGTACCACTTCCGAAGATCGGTCTCATATCCGACCTGGAGCTGGGGTTGGTTTCTAAGTGAGTGTGGGATTATCTTGCAATCTTGATACTGGATGTTTTTTTTTTTTGAATGATCGAAATCGGAATCCCGTAGACTACCCACAGTAACCCATAATAGGAGGGAGCTAAGGTATCATACTCGAGTAGCATAATGGTAGCGTACGTCCACGAACACAAAGTAAGTTGGGGACATTCAAAGTTTTAAAAATGCCTCTTTAGTATCCACATACCAAGGTACTGTACTAACTAAAGGTAAAGTGATATTTTAAAACTAATCTCACTGATATTGCAAAAACACTGCTTGTTAACAAAAAGCCAAGCACAAAATATTTTTACTATGATACTCATAGAGAAAGAATCTAAAAAATAGTATGATATTTTAGGATTTTGTTTCTGTTCTCTTTTTAAAAAAATTTGCTTAATCTATTATTATATTTCGATAGACTTCTGATACGCTGACCTATATAGTGTACCGTACTTGTTACTGATATCTTAGCCTTAGCAACTATGATACCTAAGAAATAAAATATTATAATGATGACCAAAATCCGCAGAATCTGTCCGGGACATCGAATTATCCGGGACAACGGGGTACCTTCTGGTTCAAAAAAATTTAGAGCTTAGAGAATTTCATCCGGGACAACGGGGGATCCGGGAGAGGGAGGTCGGGGACAGCTGGGTGCTACTGTACAGGTACCAGGGGTGGATATTCTCGAATACCATACCAATCCGGAACCCCCTGTTTTCAGGCTCAACCAGTGGAATTATAGGGGAATTCCGAGGTGCTGGTAATTCTTTACGGTTCAGCAAGGTATCCGGTTCTGCGCAATCCGGGAGAGCGAGGTGCGACTGTAATCTAAAACTCCACGCATTTACTTGTTACTGAAAAATCATGTTTTAAACTTTGGATACGTCTACTAAATGCGTGTTACTAGGGGATACCCCCAGCCCAGGAATACAGAGTACAGTACTGCTCACAAGGAATTACCAGTTCTGGGAGGGAATTAACTCGTTTTTTCTCTCTCACTTCTGAGCCCATACTCCTAGCTGGCTCGACCCAGGGAATCACAGCCCATGCCAGTGCAAAAGCACAATCTAGCACCCAACAGTACTTCCAAGTGGCGGTGAAGAAAAACAGGCTTCTGTTAATTGAACCTACACTAGTTGATCCCCCATACCTGATAGGGTGCCGAGAACGGTATGGTAACGAGAACCAACACTTCCCTGGTGGAGATATGGTACGATATTGTACAATCATAGCCCGAATGAAAACGGCTGGCTCATCCGAGCGAGGCGGTGGTTCTCGCTGCTTGAGTACGATGTACGAGTACAGTACTAGTACAGTACACTATCATTCTCGGTACCCCAGCAAGTACTCGGGTACCGTACTTGTCTGATGGTCTAATCCCTGTTCGTCACAAGGCCTGTCTCGTAGTAGCAACCGTAAAGACCGCAAGTTACTCGAGCAGTGTGGTCCCTCTACAATACCAGTACGCTGACGATAGCAGCGTAACAGACGAGGTAGTAATGCTCGCTGCTGGAAACGAGGGCAAGCTATCGCCTGTTCCAAGAGTTCCATGAAAACTGGAACAATAATTGGGAATCTAGCTAGGGTGCGGGAGTTGCCCCTCCTAGTATCATACTCGAGCACTGTACTCGTACAATAAAGTCTATTGTGTCTTCCCCTTTTTATTTATCTCGATCGAGGATCGAAAGAGAACATCCTCCCTGTTTATTCCCCTTAACCCAAAGGGGCATATTCTGGACGTTCTAGCCCAATCCTCAATTAACTTATTACAATTTTCAGGGGACAATACTAGTACTCAAGTATTGCAACGCGTTGATTTGCTTAGTCAGTCAAGGCCACCACGGCACTTGCGAGTCCACCTGCTACAATGGAGGCCCTCAAACACTTAAATCTCGAGAAATTCTTCGAGTCTCCGTTCTGTGCGACGACAGAGCTCTAAAAAATCTCCTAACGAGGGCGTACGAAGCCGAGAATGTCCCAACCGTTATTTCCAGTTTTTATGAGTGACATTCCTTCTCCATCCGAAATATCCCAGAATTAGATAGAGGTTACCAGGACAGGAACACCCCCGTATTTTGCAACTTCCCTACTTGCCTCTCGTGCTATGTCGATCCTTTTCACCTATCACATAACTAATGAATATAGTAGGAACTCTTTTGTAGTTGATCATGCACGATTAGAGACAATATGGAGAAAGCCACACTTTTGCTCCTCAGAGAAGCGCTTCTTACTGCCCAGCGATGTGTGTTTCAGCCGGCTCCCATGAGATGAGCACTGGCTAAGGCCTGTCAGATATCTCTATAGATCCCCTCCAGCCTCCTAAAATACCTCTCTGGGCTTCCCGTCCTTAGGGGTGAGGCTAGAAAATTTCCCCTAGAGTCCACAGGTCTGGGGGGTTCATTTAGCGGAAGGGCAGTACTCATACTCGAGCGCAGAACGCCATTCTAATATCAGGTTAGTTATTCATGATCTCCTATTGCGGGGTAGCTTTCTTGGTAATCTCTCTAATATATCCCTTTTCACCCTTTCCCACTTGGGTCCAGCTCCTTCAAGCTCACTCTCGTGCCCCCCCCCAATCCATTCTAATTGACCGCAACATGTGTGGTGCGAAATACAACAGAATTTATAAAGAGGTTGGGACTTCCGAGTGCTTTGGCTCTTCTTGGATCATCGCTGCCGTTTTTAACCCACCTCATACTGCGACAGCGGACTCGACCTTCCCATGAATTGACACACATTCTCCTGCAGGTAACAGGTTATGGTTAACAGGGGTCTCTAAAATATTTCTGGACCGCCCTTCATACCACCTAGCGATACTTGGAGATTCACAGCGTACCCCTCCTATGTCGTCCGGGGAGATATACCAGGCAAGACCGATTCTAACTTAGAGATCAACTGTGGTTGAGAAAAGCAAAAAAAAAAAAAAAATTAGCTGATTAGCTGGCAAATTTTTTTTTTGATGGTACATTGTTTCCTTAAACTCTTCATATCTTCGCCCACGGATACTCCCAGCACATGGCGAGTAAGGGTTCCTACGACATGGGCGTAGCCCAAACATCAATAGGT
>NW_003298830.1:533509-538381 GCF_000151645.1 Tuber melanosporum | reverse complement strand
TAGCACGGCTGCAAGCTAGCTAAACTTTTGGACCGCCAGCACCATCTCATAAGAGGGAGGAATCATGTCATCTAGAGAGCGCACATCACAGGAATCAAACCTCAACCCTGATAGATGGGCCAGCACAGGCGGAACAACAGCATATCACCACGGTAGCTCACGTTGGGTTTTCGGATGCTTTGATAGCACAGAAGCCGAGTCCCTGGACAAAGACCATGTGCAAACTCTACTTCTTCCTCTTCATTGCCTTTCTGAATTCGTGCATAAATGGATACGACGGATCGTTGATGGGAGGAATAAACGCCATGAAGTATTACCAGAGGTTAGTCTATTTTTCTTCTAGATATAGTCTTCTTCCCACCTGCTTTTGTCATGTTTCTTTTCCTCTCTAGATTTCACAAGGCTAACATACGGGAATTTTGATACAGTTACTTCAAGATGAAAACTGTTGGGTCAGAGACAGGATTAGTTTTCTCGATCTACACCATTGGGAATATCATTGGATCCTTCTTCTGTGGTCCATTTACCGATTGGTGGGGACGGAGATGGGGAATGTTTATTGGCGCGAGTATCATCATCGCGGGTACCTGCGTGCAGGCTCCTTCCACTTCCCATCTTGCGTTCGCTGGAGGAAGATTTATTCTCGGGTTCGGTGTTGCGACATGCGCAACTGCGGGGCCTTCCTACGTTGCAGAGATGGCTCACCCCGCGTGGAGAGGGACGCTGACGGGTCTTTACAACACCTTTTGGTTTGTCGGAGGGGTGAGCTTGGAATCCCTTACCATCCGCATCTACGGCGGTTGAGTTACCATTGGGAAGCAATGTTGATACGTTACAGATTCCTGCAACTTGGACTCTCTACGGAACTCAACATATCGAATCCGACCTCTCATGGCGCTTGCCCCTCTGGTTCCAGTCCATCGCAGCTGGTACAGTAATGTTAGGTTGCCTCTTTTGCCCAGAAACCCCGCGATGGGTAAGCCGCATCCCATTTCATATTCTAGGGAAGAGAAGATAATTGACGTTTACGGCAGCTCGTCTCGAACGACCGCCATGAGGAGGCAATCCGAGTAATGGCCCGATATCACGGAGAGGGAGACCGAAACTCCCCAATTGTGCTCCTAACATACAGAGAAATGATCGAAGAGATTGCAACAGAAGGTTCCGACAAGAGGTGGTGGGATTACAAGGATCTTTTCAACTCCAAATCAGCATGGTGGAGGCTTTCCTGCGTGGTTGGAATGGCCTTCTTCAGCCAGGTAACTACCAATTGCTCCCCTCCCCCTCAACACTTCAAAACAAAGGACTAACCAACCGGTGCCAAAAAACCCAGTGGTCCGGCAACGGCGCCGTATCATACTTCATGCCCGTCCTCCTCGACCAAATCGGAGTCAAGGACGGGCGTACGCAACTACTTTACAACGCAATTCTGAACGTGATCTCCTTCGTGATGGCCACAATTGGGGCCCGCTTTGTAGACCGACTGGGCCGGCGAGTAGTCCTTCTGATCGGCACATCCCTGTTCGTCGTGTGGTGGACAGTCATCACCACGCTGACCGCACTCTACGGGGATGAGGAGAACGATAACACGTATGGCTCCCGTTCCGCCATCGCCTTCATCTACATCTTTGGCATCACGTACTCCTTCTCCTACACCCCGCTGCAGGCGCTCTACCCGGTCGAGTGTCTGGCATACGAGACACGTGCTAAGGGAATGGGCATGTACAACCTGTTTGTCAACGTCGCGGCATTCTTCAATACTTATGCCATCCCGACGGTCTGGGAGAGAATCAAGTGGAGGTTCTACTTTGTATATATCGCTTGGGACGTGTTTGAGGTTACGTTTATTTACTTCTTGTGAGTCATCATTTCATCGTCCTCCTCCCCCCTTCTTCTCTAGTAAGGATGAAGGGAAATCATTGCTAATGGTCTACCAGCTTTGTTGAAACAAAGGGCAGAACCCTTGAAGAAATCAACGAAATCTTCGAAGCACCATACCCGAAGCGAAAGTCGATGCAAAAGCACATTGTAGTGATCACAGATCGGGGTATTCTAGATAAAGGGCTAGAGGAACACTACTAACTTTCGTGCTTCTAAACCTTGTCTTTCTATCTCTCTTTTTTCCTTTGGCATTATTGGAATTTATGTGGCGTTAGTGAATTTTTTCCCCACCTTCTCCTCGCTCTATTTTCTCTTCTCCCAGCTTGTCGCGCTCTAACTTTATACCGAGCTATTCCTTCTTCTTTTTCCCCTCAAGCTTTACTTATATCCCTACCATTATCTATTATTATCTATTTTACGAAGGCTTTTTTTTTACCGGTAACATTATGTATGGGAAAAGGGTGTTATGGGTGGAAGGTGTACTGTACTGTATTGACTTCCGGCGCTATGTATATTTTTTTTTCTCTTTTTTTCTTTCTTTCTAGGAACGGTCTCTCCGGGAAGCTCCTGCGAGGAATGGAGTGGAAAGGATGGAGGGACAAAAAAAGGGCCTGCATTCGAAGTTGGCACAGATGTATTTACTCAGGGTGTCTTTTTTTCTTTTTTCTTTTTCTTGCCTTGCGCTAAAGCCAAGATACAAAAAAAAGTTGGAAAGCCCATAAAACATGTACAGTACAGTACAGTGCCATGTTCGGGTGAGCGGGTAAATCCAAAGGCACATATTACCTTCTCGACCGATCTAGACCGCTTCTATCATAAATTCGTGGAACTGATTCCATTCCTTCCCCTACCCTGCACGAATACCGTTCGAACGGCGCACCATGCAGATCCAATATCGATAAATACAAGTCAGGTGGGAAAAATGGGCGAGGCTAGAAGAAGGTGGGGTGGGGAGGGGGGGGGGAACAAAAGTAATAATAATAACGAAGCTATCGGTAATCGATTGTCCGATAAGTTCGTTTCCCCTTCCCAGGTTGCTCTAAAACGGCTACCCGGGCTACTGATTTGACGATGAGCCAATTAACTTTAGGGTATTTATGAATGACTTTTTTTTTTTTTGGGGGGGGGGTTTTTTCTCTTTCCCCCAACAAAGCTTTGGTACGGGATCTTTCCCATAAGTTTGTGTATATCATCGAAGCCGTGATAGTGCGGATCCTGAGCGGGGCCTTATAATAATTAGGAGTGGGTTTTTGGTCGGTATTCATGGACCGTCACCCGGTGGATCCCCGGGTCCCAACTGTAAGTTTACATAGCGCACGGTATGGTACTACTGTACGGTGACGTATGGTAAACTTACCAGATGCGGTCGGCCGGGCCAGTAAGTTAACCCTTATCAAAAATATCTAAAGAAGCCTCTGGAAGGTAAAAGCAAAGGATCGAGGGGGAAGATGAGGGCACCATAGCACTAGGAAATATATCCATCATACTTATACTATAGCTACTTATCGCGCAGCGAGCCCGGCCTAGGATCTCAGAGAACAGATATAGTTACCTGGCACCAAAAATCTCGGCGCAAAATGACATTCCGGCACAGTACCCTATTTTTCGAACACCAGTTGGGGCCCGGATTAGCAGACAATGTTGGGGTCAGTGGGTTTTTGGCTCCGTACAGTACTCTACGTTCAATCAAATTTACTATACCAACACCACCGAACCAGACGATCCGGAGCATTGGTCCCCCTCCAACCACGGCGATAGTTCAAATTAGGATATCCATCGAATCGAGGACCCGGTACCTGGACGGTCGGCATTGCGCTGCGAACCGCTGGATTTGTAATATAACGCAGACGGAATGGAGGGAACATGTTTACCAGGGCCCTAAGCTACTTGTCCCAGGCGACAAGTGGCCGGAAACAGGGACAAAGCAAAATATAATAATATTATGGGAAAAGAAAAGAAAAAAATTCCTTGCGCACCAGAGCGCCCATACAGATTCGAGAACCCCCCGTTTCCGGATACCCATCGCCAAAAAGACAAACCCCTCCCCCAGTGAACGCTCGCCAGCTCCGCTAAAACCCCGGTCACTATAACACTCTACGGCTCCCGGGACTTACCCTGCGAGCGTCACCTCACATCAACCTCAAAAGTGCGTCTGAAGGAAAACACTATCAAATCACCGCAATGTCGAAAGAAAAAAAAGAAAATACTCTATATAGTTCACCGTCCCATATTCCTCTATCCGCAGTTGTAGCGTGTAGCTAGGGTGAGTGGGGAGGTTTTAGCCCATTCGGCCTAGAGTTTTTCTAAAGAATAACGCTCTCGAAGTATGATGCGATATTAATCCAGGTTGTTGAGGAAGATATCGTAAGCTAGATGCCCCTGTTTTGTTTTTTGTTTTTTTGTTTTTTTCGCGAGACAGGGTCGGTAGTGTCAGGATGCCTGTAGATTGTGCTATGCGTTGATTGTATGCAGTATGGGCACTTGAACACTGGAGATCATGCTTGCCACGATTTCTGCTGGAGGAATTCGATAGCTGGTGGTTGTGAATACCGTGCTAGTGTGCCTCCTAGCTACGAGTGATGGATATGAGTGGCACAGATATACCGCCTGGCGAGGGTCTTGATACCGTAGGGTTGGTGAAGGCCTTGAAGGGGTGACGGGATTTCGGTGAAAGTGTTAAGGGTCCAAGTAGACCAAGACTGTGATAGTCTCATGTTGGGTTAGTTAATCTAGGACATTTGCACTTCTGTGCAAACAGTACGATATATTATTTATTTCTCTTCCTTTTCTTTGTGTAGTAGCACCTTGGTGAGGTTGACCGTCATCATCATTGCAGCCCGTCGTATTTGTTTACAGCACTGTACTCTCAAGCTCACAGCAATTCCCCACGGCAAGTCCTCAACAACCATTCACCCAGCTGAAAACCAAAGGTGCTATTGCCCACCCACGCATGCTGGGGCGAAGCACTAAGCCAGCTAAGGTATGATATCC
>NW_003298830.1:501325-533479 GCF_000151645.1 Tuber melanosporum | reverse complement strand
GCTAAGAATCACTACGGAAGCGACACCCATCACCTACCAATCCCTAAGTGACGCCCTGTGGTTGATACATCACATTAAATACTGCCTTCGCTCCACGCTTGCCTTATCAACTATGTACGATAGAGAAATGTCGGTGGAGAGATATGATACCAACACACGCGAGCAACCCGTCAGCACCGAATGAAGTTACAAAGTGCGAATATCATATTTGGAATGAGCGGATCCACACAACCGTCTCTAGTCCCAGCTAACCCAGCCCGAGCATATCATATTATATCATCAATCAACTCGAAAATTCACTCCCCAACAATCTGCGAGCGAGGTTAACGCCGCAGTTGTTGTCCTGCTCCAGATGAGCGTCAGGACCATCCACGTGGGGCTTCCCCCCCCCCTCCCCCAGCTCTTTTCGGGGTCATAATGCCCAGGCACTTGTCTTTGACGCACACAGTTAGCTGCGGTGAAGCGTTGCCGCAGAAGAAGAGCCCCAACCGGTCACGCCGTCTTTGGGGGTTTACCCAATCGCTGTATGAGAAAATGTGAACACACGGCCGTTGAACCGTGGGGCTGGTCAGGAACCGTTTGCCCTTCTTTTTCCCTGCTGCAGTCGGTTTTCTCAAATTATTTCCAAGGAACTATAGGTATCATAGTGATGCGCACGTTTAACCACCCGTCTAGCTATCATCAAACCCCTCAGCGCCTACCGAAATAAAGAACGTATCGTACCGGATAGGCAAGCACAAGCGCGGGTCTTTCCCGACTGGCGTGGAGGAGGGGGATCCTAGGTGTGTGCCGTTGAGTGATAGCGCCACAACCGTAGGCCACGATCTGACCCCGATGACCATACTACGTATGATAAAGCCACACCCAGCATCTCCCGAATTCCAACGATATGCATCCCCTGATCAAACTCTAAAAAACCGACCCCGAACAACCCCCCAAACCGTAAAAACAATCCCGAGCACGACTAAATATATCCCATGGTCTGGGAAGCCGATCATCGGGCATCACTCGTATATCTGGAAAGAATATTGTTGTGAGAATATTGGATAGAATGATGATGATACGAGATATGAAGAAGTGATGGATCGCTTGAGAAACTTGAATGCTTAACACTTTCAAAGGGAAGAGCTGAAGACCCTGACTATCCACTGTTTTGGAGCAAGAAAAATAGCCTGAGCGAACAATAACAATAATAGAGAAAAGAGGTGTGTGAGAAAGGCAAGGAGGTATCTTCAATAGTCTAGGATGTCTAGATGCGCCATCAGGTTTAATGCAAGGAGAAAGTATCAGTGGTAGGAGTAACACCGCAGTAGTGCGAGAAGTATGTTTCAACAAAAATTAGGCTGCAGTCAAATTGTGGATAATTTCTTGAACCTCGAGAGGTACGGGTTACTGGATTATAGTTGCTTGGCGGCGGTGGGATGCGGCGATAAAAGAGAAACCCTTGTTAAGTACTGTAAAAAAATTGAATAATTGGATCTTGTGCTATGCACTATTGTATTTCTAATTCCCAATCACTAGAAAAGGTCAGCAAAAATACATCCCCTTTCCCCTTCCGAGACAAAAAAAATATTCTTTGCCTTACTGAGAGGGGAAAAGCCCAGAGACATAGCACGCTAATCCAATCATTCATGCTTCCGCATTTCGCTTGTAAGGCACCATCCATATGAACCAAGTGCCACCCACACAAAGACGCTACCTAGACAGCATCAAAACAAGAGAATATCACTGCAGAAAAACAACAGCAAAGCCTAAATCGGACCAAATCGGATGACCCTCGCAGGAATCCCGTAAACCGCCCAACATATTTCCAGTCTCTGGCCCAACCATCGATGCAAACATGGCCAGTACATATCCCAGGAGTCGGAACGCTTTGACTGCTGGAAATCAGGAACGTAAAGGCACAGTACGAACACTTCCACGCAACTCGCTCGAGCTCTGTATATACCCCCTCCAGCACGAACTGTGGGGGGGGGGTCTACAAGACTGCTATCCAAGGGACTTTGGGCGTAGCGGAGGGATAGTGCTATTTCAGACCTGGTGAGAGAGTTGCGTTCAGTACTCTGGTTTTTACTTAATTTTTCAAAATATATCCCCCCCTCTCGCTTTCCCCTTTTGTGTGTCTACAGATTTCCCTGTTCGTTGTGTGATAGCGGTACCCGATTTTTCCTCAGAATCCACTTTCTGCCTCCGGTGGGTGTCAGATGTAGCTAACCATGTTTACTAACGCCCAGGTCTTGATAAAGCCTCCCCTCACGCAATCGCCGACATCGTCGCAGCAATCAACTGTAACCGTGGAAATCCGAGCCATCACCCAAAAAGTAGTCCCTTCCTTCAAAGTCAACTCATTCACCAAGTATCACTCGTTATCCAAAGAAACCACCCCCCCCCCCCATCAGAGGAAGGAAAAACTACAGCAGGAATTATAAAGCAACTGCACGAGCCATCAAAATCACTTCGTCCCAGAATTATATTACCCACTACCAAAGGAGGGGTTGTTACATAATTGGATAATACGATATTTTAAGCACTCTCCCCCAAGACAATACCGGTAAGGATAAAAGCAAGAACGCCAACCTGCGCCCCGCGATAAGCGCAATGGGTCGCTCGGACGCTCGGCGGCTTACGGTAGGTGCCGAGTCGAACATATGGGCGACATGGTACGTTGTTGTAAATTGTTGTCCCAGCGTCAATCGTGCTTCATTATCGAGTGAAGTATAGTGAATGCTCTCCCCGAGTATCCGGTTATCTCCCCCCCCCCCTCTCTGGGGGAATTATTCGAGTCTATTCAGGATATATATGAAATGAAAATTGAAATGCCTTGCGTACTACAATGGTACTGTACCGCCGATATATCACAGTAAAAACAAAGAAAGAAAGAAAAGGTCAAGTTTGTAGAAATGGCAAAATCTCCAACTGATGGAGAAGCCTATGATACGACAATATTTTCCCCAAAGCGGGAGATTACAAACCCGCGGGCTTCCTCCCGCGAAAGTTAGGGGTAAAATAATGTACTGGAAAACACATCGATTATTTGGAATTGCTCGCTGCTGCGCAACACTGGATCCCGCTAAAAAAAAAAAGCATTCATTAGCAGATCGGTAGGACCAGATATCCCCCCCAGAGACCATATATGGACGCATCGCTGAGCCGGAATATCTGGTACACTGCGAGAAACATGATCCTGGATAGATCTCTATTTCCCCCTTTCTTTTCCTCGGTCGACTCCTAAGAGGTATACCGGCAATTGGTGGATAAGGTGTGCAAAACCTTAATTCAATCTACCGGTATTTTATCCGCAACCGATTTCTAAGTCGGGCTCTTGTTGAGCGATGGAAGGGTTGTCTTTTCGGAAGAGCTGGTCCGCACTTATATCCCCTCTTCCCCCTCTTCACATTTTCGGAAACAAACAGTTCAAATCTTTCCCTTCCCCTTCTCGGCTTCGGGGGTGCGGGGGAACGGGAAACACCGCAAACTCAGCCCTCGGTCCAAACAAAACAAAGGGGAATATCGTTCGCGCAGCGCCTCACCGGGTGAGGCAAGTACTCGTACTTGTACCGGTACAAGTTCGTTACGAGTAAAATATTTATCCCCTATTCGGGTTTTTACGATAATAGGTGTGTATCATAAAAATCCGATTGCAAGATATCATTATCTCAGCCGCACCCGAGCAACCTAACCCCCCCACCTAAAAATACTGGGAACAAAATTTTTTTTCTTCTTCTTTCCCCTCCCTCCGCTAGCATCCGGGGGGGGGGGGTTAGAAAAGTTAAGGGCCGGAAAACCAGGGAAAGTCTAGCCAATAAAAGGATCTTAACCGGGGGGGGAGGGGACCTTGGGGATGAAAAGAAATACAAATGTATTTTTGCTAATCAAAATGAAGACCCCTTTTGGCCGGCATTCCATAAAAAAAAAATTTGGCAAAAGCTCGTTCTCACCCTCAGAGGTCGAGAGTGAAAAAAAGTGTGGCGCAATGTGCGAGCCCGTTTGAGTGAAGAGTAACCTTTATGGGATAAGACTCTTACCCCTCAAACCTCTGTAACTTCCAGTCCAGTTTAAAATCTGGAATAAGCTAACCCGTTACAAGTACAAATATGGTAATCGGAACAAGTCAGAAAGAAAAGAAAAGAAAAGAAAAAAAAAAAAAAAACTCCAAGACTTGGCATAGTTGTAACTGCTCAGAACTCTTCAAAATCTGTACGAGTCATCATACTCCCCATCACCATTCTGGCAGAAATGACTTTCAAAAAAAAAAAAAAAAAAAAAAAAAAGTAGGATTGCCATAGTACTGTAGATGTGGTCACGAGGCTAGCATATTAGAGATTTCAAACAGGACCGGAAAATCTTCCCCGCAGTCCAAGTTAAGTGATAAATTTAAATCCCTACCGCAAGGCATCGTTTTCGATAAACTACGGTCCCGATATTGGCGCTCAAACAAACTAACCGAGAAGGATTACTCATTTGTTGACAAATCCACCCACTCGCACTTTATTTCGACCTTGGAGGGCGAAAACGATGGTTTTTCTCGCCGGTTTGCCGTATGTGGCATTATCCGGGACGTTAGATGTGGATTGACCCGTGGGCATTGTTTGGTGCCCGATGCCGTGCAAAGTGTGAAACTCCACTCCTGGCAGTTGCCATCGACCGAATACATATAATACTACAGTATAGTCTACCGGTAGGAGAGACTCTCCGAGTAGGAAAGCACCCCCCGGGTAGCCGGGCACGCCAGTGATTACGCATGCGCTATTCGAGGAAAGTACCCTTAGGCCCCCGGCTTGTCATTCTTTCATTTTGGTGCTTGGTTTCTCACGAGTATGATACCGTAAATTGCGGTATCATACCCCGGGGTTTCATGAGGCTGACACTTGGGCTCTATGATGCCCGTACCACCCGTAATCCCGAAACCCGGACCGGTGACGTGCTAGTTGCGCCCCCCCGACTTTACTATAGTCCTACCGTATTGAGTTTCCAACTGTGTACATGTACAAGTAGCTTATCGTGGGCATGCTGCCTGACTAGAGTCCATACAATCCCATTTGGGATTCCAGCAAAAAAAAACTTGGAGGAGTCAGGAAGGGAAAAAAGAAAAGGTAGAAAACAAAAAACAAAATAAAATACCGGTACTACACGTATGTCACCATCCCTTGGGGTGTTTGAAAGAGCGACCCAGCATGCTAATCCTGTTTTGGAGTCATTCGCGCGCGCGCGCTCTCCATGATGCTGCTGAGTCACTCTGACACTAAAGAAGCCAAATTCCTCACCCTTAAATAGCTGCTGCTACCTGGCTCTGGACTTGGAGCGCTCGTAATGAATTTTCCCTTTTCAGACACCCCAAGGGATACCGGTAAGCAATCTCCAGCTTTCCCTTCCCAGAATCGGGCTAGGGGGCCGAACGAGTGGAGGCAGGCAGAAGTTTTTGCTGAAGAATGCTGGAGGGAGAACGCCTCAACACCCGACCCTGCATAAACGTTCAACCGCTTCAAAATAGGTTTTCGCGATGAGTATCACCATCAGAGGTGCAAAGTTGGCTATTATCCACTTACAGCCACCATACTGGCCCTAACTTAATGACAAGTACTGTACTTGTACTGGTACTCGTATGCCCTCGCACACCCTACAATTTCCATCAAACTCTTTGTTCCTCCAGTTTATCCTCGTTGAGCATGCACCAAGCTGCATGAATAATCACCTCCTCCCCCCGTTCTTCTGCAAGTCTGAGGTGCCGGTATTGTACTAGTACTGTACTGCACTTGTAATATCGGTAGCTTCATACAGTATCTCTGTCTCAATACCGGCATGTTAAGAAATCCCTCGATTTTAATATTGAACAGCGCGTAGTCTAGTTTCTCCGATACGATGGACCACTCCATCATCTAAACATATCACATTGAGACTTTTCTACATTCCACAGCGCTTATTTTCACCCCTTCTATCGTGGCTTAGCGGGTGCGGGGTGATTTTGAGGATTTCAGCCCCAAAGCGCAAGTGCTTCTATCATACCTCGATTGGGAGTTATCATGACCTACTCGAGGAGAGTGCAAGATTCGCACTAACGCCCATGCAGTAAGTGCTCGAATGGTGGATAGATGTGCTAGGATGTCGGAACTCCCCATGACTACCGTACGCGACGGGAGGACATCGCGGACTCAGCACTCCCTTGAGACAAAACAAAAAACAGTGCCATACCAGAAGACACCTGTGTCGTCCTAGCACATCCGATATCTCGATGGCCGTTCGGGGATCAAGCTTATGACGTCTCTCGACTACCGTTATCATGATCTGAAAGTCGCTGGATGGAATGAATCCCTTCTCCCATGGTAGGCCTGAAGCACTGTACGAGTACTTGTACTGTGCCCTCCCGTGCTGGTATCAACATGGCCCCTTGATAAAGGCTCCGGAGTAGGGCAGTAGACTACTGCACAATCGTTTTCGCTGGTTCAAACTCCGCTAGTTCACGAAATTTGGTGAAGGACATCTCCTCTATCGTATCCCTTCACAGACTGTCGATAAGTGGGCATTCTAGCGTACATGGCACCCGCTATTTCTCCGAAAAGCTACGAGTACTGTACGGTACTCGTACTCGTATGGCACGGACCCAAGAGATCAGTGGAACAAGTTCTCGGTTCAAGACACCACTAACTTATTGCCAATTAAGGAAGGGTACTTTCCAGATATCGTTACATTTGTAAACAAAGAGCTTTTAGGCGCAGCACTCGGCCGACTGCCGGTAAAAGGATAAACCACCCCGCCAAGATACTTGCATTGGTGCTAGCATAAAGGCCGTTTCCGCTGCTGCATGAGCCTCAGGACTTCAGCACTACCGTGGGGCACAGTCAACTTAGGAGGCTCAAATGGATATGCCCGAGCGAGTGCGCGGTAGCAAGTTCGGGTAGTGCGTAGCTACGGTCCACCTCACATCCACAGCATAAGGTTAATGAGGGACATATCAACAGACATGTAGACCGCCGGTCACTGAGTGGGCCGGGAGGGAGGGGGTGGACGAAACAAAATGCGCATAAAGGCATGTGTGGTGACCAGGTACTCCTGTCAGCTGTCAGCTGTTTCTCTAAAACATCCTTATTTTTAATAGATGTTGCGGGAAGGTGAAATAAATTCCTTCTTACACACAAGCCACGGCTCGGATCCACAATTTTTTGGGATTCTGTGACTTCTACAAGTAAGGCAAATAATTGGGGGTTGAGTTTTTATGATTGGTGGATGGCTTTATGGTGTGATCACGGGGGTCGAACCCACCCGTCCCACCTTCTCGCACCATAGCACGGTAATCCTTGTCTATTGGGTTGAACCCAGGTTGGAGATGGAGAGACAGAGAGCAGCGAGAGGTGCAGTCCCGGCTCCCAAGCCACCGCCGACAAGGTCTGAATGGGAAAACCCAGAGCTTCTTAGGGCTTCAAAATGGTACGAGTACTTTTGCATTTGAAAGCCCTAATGACCCCCAGCTCTCTCTCTTCGCTCTGAATTCGACTCAACTGACGAGAATCCCTTAAATCGGGGTACTGTAAAAAGCACTAGTACAGTATTGCTTAGAAGTAACGTATGATGCAGGAGCCGGTACAAGTACAGATGCGCTTCCTAGAACAATGTTGATTTTAGGTTTTGCAGCACTCGGCGATTTTAAAATAACCATAACGTGAGTTACCTGACTGGGGAGCGAGTTACCGCTGTTTCCACACAGTTGCAATACCTAGGGGAGGCATTGATCAGAGCCAAATCGCCTACCGTACGCTATTGTACCGGTGTTACCGGTAATATGAAGCCAGTATTTTAGCCCTCCCTAACCGCAAATCTCCACCTACCTAATAGCGTGTTTGTGATGGTACGGCTGAGAAGCTGACCAAAGTGCTTCTAGCGATGCGCAAGGCTGGCCATACCAATCTCACAATACTCGCAAGCGGCAGCTATAAAAAAAATGGGGCCCCGCGGGTTGGTTGGTCCATCGCAAAGAGGCGGCACCACAAAATGCGCACCAAAATAGACTGCTCGAATACGGCAATCCATGGCTCCTTCATCCACCACGAATTTCCCCGTCGTTGGAATGGTTTTCTAGACCTATTTGGCTTTGCATGCTCGGTTTAGCGAACCTTTGACCAATCATAACGTTGCATCTGTGTCAGGCCGGGATGAGGAATTGATTTGCTCGCAGGGGATCCAACCGGGAACCAGATTTTGTTTCTACTCGAGCATAGCAAGACCCCCCCACTTGAACCTTCAGCCGGTCTTCGGTCCCATGAACCGTCTTTTCTAAGTTAACATAAAACGTCACTACGCTGTCCATATGTCGCTCCACTGATGGGGGAGAGGCACTCCAGGGGAATAATTGTAAAAACTTCCCCAACTTACCGTACGGTACGGTACTTGTACTTGACTTGACCACTTGCGTTCTTATTCGAGTGCAACAAGGCAGTGTGGTGTGGCGGCTTGAACTATGATCCCAGAACCAATCCAATGTTGCACCACAAGGTGTGGTTACACATCTGTGAAAGAGAGAAAGCACAATGAAAGGCTTGGAAGGGTTCTTTTTCCTTCTTCTTTTTCCAGTGTTCAAGCCCACGACTGCCCCCTGCCAATGAATTAGACTGAAACAGGAAAATTAACCCCCAGAAATCTCCTCATTCGTAGGAGGGATCCCACATTTTTTGAAAACAGAGTCGTTGTTGAGTTGTGCTCACTTATTGCTGTTTCTGCGTGCCCACCCGTCTTGGTCCATGTGTCTGAGCCTCGAATACGAAGCAAGACAGTTTCGGTGGCCGGCCCAGCAATCTGCCCACTGGTGGAGACCTCCAGGGAAAATAGATGTGCAAGTATATAACAAAGGGGTCCCGGTTAGGATAGGAGAGAGAGGCTGGCTGGCTGGCTGAGTTTGTGATAGGCGTGTAGCGGTACTGTACTGGTATCTATCATCGAACGAGAAGCCGCACATCACAGTACCGGTACTTGTACCCTGCAGTACGATTGATATATGATAGCACAGTACGACGACGGTGCTGTAACCTAACAACCTCCCTAAGTGGTCCAGGGTGGGCGGGCAGACAAGCGAAAAAGAATAAAACCCCTTTACTCCCCCTCTCTCTCGGATCCTTCTCTTTCCTTCCTTCCTTCCCGACCCTCTTTTTCCTCCTTTTCCCTTCCGAGTTTATTCTCCCTGCGGTTCACCATCACGACATTATCTGATCGATAATTCCTGCCAAGACTGAGCTGAGCTGGTGGAAGGGAAGAAATAAAGGAAATTAATTTGACAAAAATCTAATACTTGTTCCCAAGATGGGTTTCCGTCCAACGAACTCGGCGACCCTTCTCCTGAGCCTGTTAGGGCTCGGTAGCATTCTCGGCGTCGATGGCAGCTGGTTATTCGGAGCGATGCAGGAGCGCGAGCATGATTACCGTCGTGCCCTGCAGCCTCGTCAATTCGTTCAGTGCAGTGCTGGGTCGAGGGCTTGCGGTGTTTTGGGTTGCGTTGCTTCGCGTCGGTGCTGTAATGCGGATGCTGGATGTGAGTTGAATTTAATTAATATTTTAACTACTTGAGTCGAGTGATAATCTACGTACCATATGCTAATCATCGTCTCTTCTACTAGGGGGTTGTCTGACTGGGAACGCGTGTTACACTGCCAATGGTTTTGTCGACTGCTACTCGTATGTTTTACCCCCTCCTTTCATACTACGGTTTTTTTGGTTTGAAGGAACGTGTTTAACATGTAAGGGCTCGTTCTCTAGGACTACAATGGTGATGCCAACGGTCTCGAGAAAGTGTTATGATTTCACAGCGTCTGGATGTACTCTCGGACAAGCATGTTTCAGATGGTACAATACTCCCTAGTCAGCATTCGAGATCACTCATACTAACAACCAACCACCAGTGGCTCAACCTCAGCCTTCTGTGCAACCGAAGTCCTCGCCAGTGGCACCGAGACCTGGCTAGTATGCGACACAAAGTCCGCCGTCTCGACCGTGACGGCGTCCGCAGCGACGGCCGAAGCCACGTCAATTGATGACCCGAGTGTCACCGTGCAGACTGACCGCAGCAGGTCCTCGGCCGGAAATTGGCCCACCAGGACGGGCACGACTATGGTGCCATATCCCACCGAGACAACCACCCCCGAAAAGAAGTTGGGCGGGGGCGCCATCGCGGGTATCGCCATCGCAGGCCTGGCTGGAATTGCTATCGTCGGAGCACTCATCTTCTTCCTCTGCATAAAGAAGAAGAGTCGTAATGGTGCTCCCACTGTGCAGCCACAGTACGCGCAGCCACCGCCTACACAGATGCCGTACCAGCAGCAGCCACCGTATAGCCCTCCACCCCAGCAACAGCCGCAATACATGGCTCAAACCCCGTACAGTCCATTGCCCGGGTATCAAGGACAGATGGCACACCACAGTTACAGCTCCGAAGGGCAGTCTATGGTCCCACCTATCTCCTCACCTGTGTACCCCGAGCAACCGAAGCAGCCAGTTACTCTGCCGGCGGAATTGAACTAGCCGAGTTTGTGGCCGAAATGAAATGATGAACGGGGGCATGAGACGCACGTACGGGATGGAAGAATGGTTTGGATGGAGGGAAAGAGGACGTTTCTTAGAAGGGAGGGAGCGAATCGCCGGGAGATACCATCTAATCCCAAAACTTTGTAGCAACAAGCTTGATGAGAATAGTTCATTTCAATCGCCCTTTTTTTTTTCCTTCACTTTTCTGTGGGGTTCTTTTTCTCCCTTGGTAGTTTTTCTTCATTTAATCATTTTTCTTTTACATCTCTTTGCATGCGCTGTACATACATTTTCCTTGAGCTTGATATATCTCACCCCCCCATCCCCAGCCCAATTGTAATATTGCATTACTGCCATGTCTGATATTCCAATAACTTTATCCCCTCCACCACCACCTCCCCACAATCTTGTTTCTGCGCGCGCTCGCGTGCATATTGAATGGGGCGGAGTAAGATAGTGTAACCATATCATATTTTTTTTTGTTGGCCGCAATGTATGCGAGCACACAATAGGGCTAAGCCACTTAGCGCTAGTGCGATCAGTCACAACCTATCACTCATGGAACGGGGGTCACCGACGCGTTAGTCGGGGTTGACGTAAATTCAGCTTGGAGGTTGTGAGATAATGATTAACCGCATGGGAGCGACGAGGATCACTAGCGAGGGTGGAAGGGGAGTATATAATCAAACTTGCTTCCCGCCTTTTCCCGGAAGCCGGAATGACAATACCGGTTCGAAGATTAGATGGAATATCTTTTCTCTTCTCTTCTCTTCACTCCTCCGGATAGCGGTACTCCTGTTGATTGAATAATGGACGAATCGTATTTAGTTAGGCCTGTCACGGCTTCGGCCATGTGCAGTGTCTGCGGAATTCACCTTGGCTTTTTGCGCTGCTTTTTGCTGCGGCTTTCATGAGTGTCGCATTGCCTCACTCGGTTGGCATCGCGTCTTTCTTTCCTTTCCTAGGGACTAGTGACTTGCGGGTAGGAGTGCGGCCCGGCGTGGTGGGTCACGGTGGGCCTGGGGGAGTAGAGCGCAGCCCGTCTTATGGAAGGACATGCGGATGCTACGCTTTGTTGTGTGTATGATATGGGTGTTGAGGTGAGGTCCTGTTTGGTAGGGTGTGGTAAGGAACATCCTACGGTGTTCCTAGTCGTCTAGTCGGACGACGATGGTCTTGGGACTTTTTTTATGGGTGTCATTGCTCTGTTTTATCCGCTTATTTCACCTTTATTTTATCTTCACTTTTATTTCAACTTGTTGTGGTACCAGTGTGTCTAACTGGGTGCACTGGCTGATCCCAGGTGTCCGCAGTCGACTGCCATCGCCTCGTCTCGACCTCGTCTAGGGCGGACTGGACGGCTCTGCCTGGGGACCGTTATTCCTCTGCAGAGTAGTGAATGGTACAGCAGCGTGTATTTACCCAGACTCGCATTCTGACATGCCTATCAACGCGTTCCCGGCCAGGTGCTGTAACCGATGTTTTAGTTGTAGTAGTCACTCGTGATAATCCATCACCAATGTTCCCCGTTGTATGTCCGGATTGTCCCAGGGGGAGGTATCCGAAGGGTGGATCGCTCGGATTAGTCAAGTCTGCATGGTCCGGATGTTTGTATCTGCTGGCGAAACCCCACACTCGCAGGCTGGCTGGGAGTTGGTCCCGAGGGAATTCCGTGGGTGGATAGGTCTTACGTTGGTAATTCTGTATCGGGTCTATCGGAGGGTGTATTATCCGCAGCTTCCTGGACCTGCGGGCGGGGCACTTTTCGACCGGATTACGATGACGGGCGGGGTTAGGTCGGGTGGACAGGCACTTTATCTCCCGTCCAGGATCATCCCCATTACGAGAGAGGGCTTGCGGAGGTCTGGATCTCTCTGCCCGCCACCCGCGCTGGCTCTGTAGTGGGTTTTTGAGAAGCTGTGCACCTGGAGACAGGCTTAGGTTGAAGAGGGGGTCAATGGCAAATGCCACGGATGTAGTGGGAAAGATGGTTTGGTATCTTTCTCAATTGGTTTCCGATGGACGATAGCGAAGGCCCATGCTTAGCTTCAATTCCTAACCACTCGTGAGGATATAATTACCTCCGTGGTGCCGACAAGGCTCCGAAAGAAGTATGATAGTTAAAATCCGACTACTAGTCTTGCTCGGGCTTGCTTTAGGGTTTGTTTTGGTCTTAGTAAATCCTCGATATAAGATTTTGATAGAAGGAATCAGCATCTCCACTGTTAACTCACCGCTCCGACTAGGATTTTCGTTTCCTTTATGGAGGGGGATTCTGATTCCCTGTCTCTTTCTTATATCCAGAATCTACGCTCTTGCTTTCCCTGTCTGAAGGACTCTAAGAGCTGTTGTAGCAGTATCCTGTAGGAAAGAGTGAGAATTGGAGAGGAACATTGGTTTCTGGATACTCTTGCATCGTATTTTATACTTCTAGGAACTTAGTGAATCGCCCATCATACCCCCTCACTCGAAAACAAATCTCAACACGCTAGTCGGTAAGGGGATTTCCGCGTGCTCTCGAATGCCTCGTCGACATCCTTTGTTCGTCTACAGTTGGGTTCGGGTAGGTGTTGCCGTTCCTCTCTCCCTCGGCTATCACTCTTATTATTCCTGTTCTTCCCATTCACAGTTCCTTCATCGACTTCCTCCAGGTGTCATTGATACTGACACCCTTGCCAGAGAAAGTATGCTAGGCCCGTCCGCAAACGGCGACCTCGCCGCCCACACCATCCGTCAAACATCCGTCCCATCCGATCATTACAATAACCAAACCCCACCGGCCAAACGCTCTAATCACCAAACAACCATATCCCCTCTATCTTCCACAATTCTCTCTCGAAAACGAGATACATTATATTGCCCCCCTCCGTACCAACTAACTCCACCCGAAAGCGCCACCGGCATCGTCCCCGACCTCACACATATGATACCCCGATACCTTTCGGTTAATCGTAACCCCACCCTCACCTTCCCACACTTATTGTGATCAACCTACAGTACGGTAAGAGTTACATCCCGCGTGGAGTGGGTGTGCCCGCAGAGTGCTAAGGAGGAATGTGATGATTCGGCCGGGTATTTAGTAAACGAAAATTATGATGATAGAAGTGATTTTCGGGGAATCGGGGTGATGTCCGCTGACTTCGGCCTCATTGTGAAGGAGAGTAGGGTGACGTGCGCTAGTCCTACCCCGGAGCCCAACGGAGAAGGGATGCTCGATGAGAAGGGGCGGAGGGTACAAGGGAGAATTTTGGAGTAGGAAGAAATGATTCCAATGCCGGTGGTGTGTAGAGGGTGGCCTAGAGGTATGGAATACACCTAAGGCAAACGATCAAATGATCAAGCAGTGAAGGCGTAATAGATACGAGAATCGCCGAACCGGACGATCGGCAGAGACCCTAGCCAATGGACATATCATACCAGGAGACTAACAGTGCACCCCCCCCCAAAAAAAAAACAGCCAACAACCCCGGAGACCGGGACAGGACTCTACGAACTCCAAAAACGGGAACCAAATCCAGAGGAAAACTCGGGCAACGACGGGAATTAAGACTAGCCAAACGACCAAGAAAGCAACAACATCCGGACCAACGTGGAAACTATGCCCCGAATTTGATACCCTATGCCAAACAGATGCCCGACGCCGATAGCAGCCAGCATGACATAAGGGAGCCAAAGGCAACACCCAAACTCTACCCTCCTACACATAATGTCCTGGCATTTTTAGAGAAGGACTACCGTTGCATATATGATACACCACCACGATTTGGATCGTTTGCTTGGATCATGGTGATATGCAAAGGCAACTCTTTCAAAAATGCTTCGAGACTACTGGTATGCATAGTGTCGTATCATAGGCTGTGAAAACGACGCCCCGTACCTGCATGCCCTGTAGGCAAGCTGGGGTTCTTAGCCTGCGGGGAAGTGGGCTGTTCTTTTATTCTGTTTTCTAATGCTAGGGTGTGGTTGGCTTTGTCTACTTTAGATTAGGAAGGCACGGGAGCTTTGGCGCTTGCACTCCTTGAGGTAAAGACCTAGTAGGTGTGGGAGACTTGGAATTGTCTTTAGTGTTTTACAAATTCTTAATCCACCTGACATTAGATTTCACCATCCTCCCCAGCTCCATTCTACCAGTGGTGTATACCACCTTAGCAAAAAACCTTCAACAAACAATCGGGCTCTCGGGTCGACCACACTCATGGCCCTCCCACCACCACGCCATAATAATATTATATGAATACACCACAACCCTCAAACCCCGCAAACCCCTTCTCCCCACCCCACCCAACTCCGATCCCTAAAATCTGTAAGACTTCCCTTCGCCTCCTCCCACTATCATACCCATTCCCCGGAACCATGCCTTTCATAGCCCATAATAATATTATCATATTAATACTCGAGTATATCATCCACACCTAAATAATATTATTATGATAGCCTTCCTTGCCTTATTGTTCAATACTATGCCCTCCCTTCCCTCCCCCTCTGCCCTCAGATCCGAATAATCAAATTTCCCCCTTCACCACCTCCCCCTCCGGGGGCATGACCCTCTGCTCGCTCAGAGCAACGCTCACATTACCGGCTGTGTTGTGGCTTCTTCCGGGGTTACTCGATTGCTTGTTTATTGATGGCACCCCCACCGGTGGTCTATTGTCTAAGGGGTCGCTAGATGGATGTTTACATGCAGATGGAGGATGAGGCGACATCACATTTCGCCACTATCAGCCGGTCACGTCGGGGACTGTGGAGTACAACTTCCCTAAGTGTGGGAAAGCGATTGGGATGGGTCTGAATTTGTGTGTTGGTAGTGTTTATCTTCGTTGCTCGGATTTCGGGATGGGGAGGTGGGGGGGGGGGTCTGAGGTTTTGGGCGAGTGATATGCCGTATTTGGAAAGGACCCCTGGCTGGGGTTTAACTTTAGTCTTAAGCAGCTCTTGATATGATTTTTTTAATGTGGTTTAGATGTACCCTTCCGCTTCGATTCTTCATGAAAGCTTCTTGATGTGGTGGAAGAGTCCCTTAGATTATATGATACACTGTATCATACCTAGGTACTGGGAATGGAAACGAACCCCAACTCCCCTCTCCATAGCTAACTACTGGAGCTTCAAGCCTCCAGCGAACTGCTCCCACGCCCCGGAGAAATCGCCGGTACACTGAGCCAGTCCGAGTCCCCCAGCGCCGAATCTCCGACCTGGGGGTCCAACAGTCCGGCGGCACCCGGAAAAATCTGGAAAAAAATTCTAAATGCAGTACGATACGTATAACGAAAAGTCGCCCAACTCGTTTCCGCCACGACGACGGCCGGTGATGGTGACTACGATGGTAGAGATACAAACACGGGAAAGCAAAGTGAAGTGTATCAATTCAAACACGTTACGCAATGGTATGGGAAGGAATTCGTAAAAAGATAGACTAATGAGAGAGAGTGTCTCTATCGTAGACGTCGGACCCGCGACCAACGGCAAGCAACAAAAAAAAGGCGAAAGATAGAGGCTCGAGGCAAAATATGAGTGATGCCCTATGATTGCCTCCTCATAGCCCATACCTACCTACCCCTAAAAGGCTGTGACAAACAAGTGGAATAAGGGGAGACTGGGTAGGGGGTCTCAATATTTAAGTTCTCGAACATGCCCCTCCCCAGATAGGGACGACTTTGAGAGCATTTTCCGCAATCCACTCAAAGGGGGGGGGCAATGTGGTAATAACTTTTATCCCGAGCTCTGTAGGATTGTTCAGTTACTCGTCTACATTTCACATGTGAGGGAGGATCCGAATCTGAGCTGGAGACGCTCACGAGGTAAAATTATCCGGGCAGGATTTTGCTATGCGCTGACAGGTATTGCCAACGCTTCAAGTATGGTACGCACTTTGGGTGGGGATTTGTGTGGTGTATTTGCGCGCCGCCGGGTGCTGGAGCTGCTAACCCTCTTGAAGAGAGAAATCCCATGTGTTATTCCTCTCATGCAGGAATCCTGCATTGCTCATAGGGGTAGATCTTGAGTGTAGAATTGGAGATATATCAAGATGATAAAGCTGGCTTTTTCCTTCGTATATCCACCCACGCCACCGCCCCGCCCGGGAGCTTTTACGCTGCATGTTTACCGGCTCGTCCATCTTAGTGCTCTGTGGGGGGTGTCCGGCTTCAGCTCGGCTGGGTGAATACAGTATATATGATACGAGCAAAGGTTAAGATGTCCGATATGATCGGTTGCTGGTATGATAGCAGTTCCCTCGCCCGCACCCCAGCACCAGGGATTCATGACACTCTACTGGTGCGCGTACGTGCAAAAGCCACTGCTACGTTTCCCTGCTTGCTGGGAGATTACCCCTGCCGCCCAGAAAAAAACACAAGCACCCCAGAAATGCGGGCGGGAGGCGAGCAAGGAATAAGGGAAATTTTACATGTAAACCAGCTGAACGGGCACTGCAGTGAACCAAGGCCTGCAATGGGGCAACCCCAGTAGCAGGCATTCGCGGTTGTGTGGGAGAGTGGGCGTTCGTTGGTCGTTGAGTCTGCGAACACTCTCACAACACCTTGGCTTCTCACTTTTCACCCACGGTGCGCCTCTCCCCTAGCATAGGTCATTTCGCCGCTACAATTTTCACAGGTGTTTTAGCGATTAGCGTGAAGAGAAGGAAAAAGAAAAAAAGTAAATACTGCTAAGCCAGATATATCGACATCAAACCCCGTGGCACGTACAAGTACGAGTACTGTGCCGGTATAAAATGTGAGCAATATAGTTCTCGTTGTCCTGGTGCTCGCACAATAGAGTACCGCTGTCCTGGTATTAGTTTGTGCTTTAATATCCCCAGAATATGTTTAACTGGGACACCCTCGGAGGAAGGGGTGCCGGGGTGTAAAAAATTGTATCCATGGCGAAGGCGAAGAATTGAGCGAGTATCATATCTTGCCGGCAAAGTAACAAACATGTTTCCCTGGCTCTCTGAGAGTTTTTCTTCTGAAACTTTCAGACAGGCGAGTCTCTTGATTTTGAATGTTCGGATCCAAGTAGCGAATCATAAACAATCACTCACTGCGGCACTGGGTATGATACCCATGGCACTTTCGCCGATGTCTGTCTGCTCTCCAAAACGGAACTCCAGTCCGGATGTGCGGAACGCCGGCACAGACAGAGTATCTATCCTCCCCCGGGACGAGTGGATATTCCAGGCTGTTGGTATCTCTCCAGATACTCTACTTGTAAACTTTGCTAAGGCGGTCCAACAGTTTGACCCCCTTTTTTTCTCGGGCTTCCGTGGAGAAGAGACCGGATATGCCCCCGGTTTGTCTCTCGGGAGCGATCCGACGTAGGCGTCAGAGATGCAATAACATACCGGTAGATAGGCCGCTGGATTATATATCGTATTCTAATCTGATTGGTACGCGGCCCCAACCCCATATTTCGTTCTCAACCCCCCCCTTTCCAATCACGGCACATACCGTGTAGGTATCGGTCGGTAGACATGCATGCATTTTTCCTTCTCGCTTTTCAACACGGATTTTCCCGGTGCGGGCAATCCGCTTGCAACGCGGTATCTTGCGTCTGCGTGAGGGTAAAGATACTGTATCCAAGGCTGGAAGCATGTATGATAAATGGGGAAAGCCTGGGTTAGGAGCTGTCTGGGAATCGTCTAGAAAAATGCTCGTTCCTCACGATTCTCTGTACTCATATCATAGTATCGTTGTTACTGGGGTAAGCCCTGTCGGTATGCCATCCCCATGTGCCCCGAACCGAAGCAAGCGGAATTGCTCCCCCCCCCTATCCATACGATACCATTTCCTAAGCATGACTCATGGCTCGTCTGTTCCCATATCTATGCAATGACCCGTGGCATGTTTTCTTGCATGGCAGTGGTTATCGGTATGCCACAGGTGAACTATTATGTACCCTGGACTCTGCCATTACCCCTGAGAAAACCTGCCGTATTATCCAATCCACGAATTAATGCTCTGTGTCACGTCTTCTGCATTTATCGCAGTATCGAGCCATCCGTAGCTATGAGGATAGTAAGCTTCCCCGGCCTCAGGATTAATTCATCCACCTAAAGTGGTCAGAAAAAGAGTATTTATCGAGATACCACTGTATCATGTCGAAAGAACGTGGTGTTGGCAGATATGCACTGTCAATTTCGCCAGTAGATGTTGCATATTATTGGGGCACCGCCATCATAACCATTGCCCGTATCATAGGTGAGCTGGAAGGTTACCCTCCTGCAAAATATGCACGGAATGGCGGTACCCCACAATACCTTTCCCAGCATCACCTATTGGCCCAGTTTTACTAATCATAACTAAATCCTACCATTTCTGTAAAATAATGAAGGAAGACATAAGGTTACCCATTGCCCTTCCAAAGTGACAGATATCTCAGCACGGTGGCCGATAATAGATGGTCCCACGTCTCTACTTGTACGAGTAACTTATACCGGCACACACCTCGCACGACAAGACCTGCTCGTAATTGAACGGCGTTTGTGAACGCAACGACTACCGGTATTGCGTGGCGCTAAGATCTAAGCAAAAAATCTGAATTTTGGCGGCATGCAGTTGCAGTCGTGCTCACAAACGTGGTTCAATTCCGAGTATATCACTCGAGAAGGGTTCACTCCTGTTGTCAATCCGCCATCCCATTCAAAGACAAAGCACTCCTTGCCTACCGTATCCTCCCAATAAATTGGCCGTGCTACCGGTATTCAACCGAAGGCCTAGCAGAATACAAAGCAGGTCAATCGCCCGATGCCAACGATCAACTGCTTTCCTAATCCTCTGCTCGGATCCGTAGCGAACTGCAACTCATGGAGTACTGTACGTGTACAGTACAGTACCTTGTAACCAGCGGTTAGCACCCCCACCATCCTCGCCGTCGCCTATGGCCTATGCAAAAAATAAAAATAAAAATAAAACCCGCCGCTCATTCTCTAAATGCCCCCCCGCAAGAGTAGACATCCTTGTATTTCACGAAATCGCCCAAGATTGATTTAGTTTTACAAGTTAATAGAATTGCGCAAGCCAGTTAATGAGATTCAACACAGCCAAATGACTCATGCTATACCATGTCAAGAAAACACTAATCCTTCTTAAGAATCTTTGTCCTGAAACCAGAGATTAGCGACCAGCAGGCGCTAGCGAATTGACAGAGCAAATGCGGTACTCGGTTCCCGCACAATTCCCCTCATCGTTCAAGCCATCTTACGGAGGTACAACCCGTAGGTTTTGTACAATATATCCCACTAGCAGAAGGTGTTCGGCTAGCAGGGGGTGAGGGAGTGATTTGGGTATGGTTGCGGCGAATTGAGTACCGTTGCTACCCAATTCACCCATTCATCCCGTACTAACGCAGCACTGCTACTAGTAAAATATACAAAACTTACGGGCTGTGCGAGTACGAGTACTGTGCCTCCATATTTAAGAAACCCCTGAATGGGAACAAATCCTGGTTCGTTAAAGTGCTCAAGGGATACCGTGATGAGCCTGTTTGCACCCGTGGGTCCGGAAAAGATCGAAGCGCCATCCAAAACTTGAATGTGACTTTCCCGAGCAATGGCTTCCCCGAATTATGGGATCGCAGGATAAAAAGACTTTAACACAGGGTACTCCTTCTCAGGATTGCCCAAGGCGAATCATCCACGAGCCTTTCCCCCAATCCCCCTTTCACCAAAGCAGCTCAACATGCGAATGCAAGCCCAGTAGCCGATATATTTCTTGTGAAACTCCCTTAATTCTATCACATTAAGTGGTCGGTAGCAGTTCATCGGATCCTCGGGCATCCCCGGCTAGGTTCCCCCGTTCAAGGCATTCGGAGTTAGTGATAGGGGGCCGTGTCTATGGGGAATTACTTGTATGGTGGACGGAGCACTCCAGGGAGAGGCTAAATTGGAAAAGAATTGGTGCTGTGGTTGAGAAGACAGGTTGAGCGTAATTCTTGTGGAGAAGTTGGAGGGGAAAGGGGGAGATGGCGGATGTGCTGTGCTCGCATGGTTCCTCAGAACCCGCAAGACTCAGGTTCCTTTCGTGCTTCGAGCCTACTTTCAGAGTATTAACGGCCCAGCTGCCTCTTTCATAGGAAAAAAACTTTCCGGAAATATATGTGTATATATATAAAACAATACTACCAACTCCCAAAACTCCGGCTTAGCGCATATTTGAGTCGGCGCCTTTTTTTCTTTTTTCTTTATTTTCAAAAAAAAGTTCCTGAAAAGATGTTACGGCATATAAACCATTCTGCCCTCCCCGAATCAGCAGCTGCATAGCTGGCCATAGCTCAGGATTACTCATACAAGTACAAGTACTGTGGATGGGGGGGGGAAAGGCGTTGCGCCATAATGCTTAGATCCACAGTTGTTCCCATCCCACAGAAAAGCTGAGAGACACGGTTTCATACGTGCTCACTGATCGAATACCGGTACTGTACCAGTACATTCCCGTAGGAGCCGGGCCACATCCGTACCGCTAGAGTTCCTCCGTCTGAGATGATAAATAAATGCCCAAATGGTTGGAAGGAGGCTTTCCTTCCGTAGTAGCCCTTTCATATCAGTTTTGAAAATCTCCCAAGTTACTGATAGGTGTCCCTCGGTGCTTCAACTTGCAGACAAGACCCACCCCCTATTCATACCAACCCGGGTAAATCCTCTCTGTGAGAGGCTATGCCCTTTTTGGAGGGTATCCGCTGGAGAGAGATCATTGTATCTCAAGACCAGCTGAAGGGACATCACGGCATGTCACTCGAGAACAAGCTGCAGGCATCATGACATGTCGCTGCGGGCACATTTGATGCGCCTGAAACGTTGCCGTGGCAATTTTAGGTATAAAAAAGCTTGACGGGAGCACAGCCCCAGCCCCTTGCAATTTCACCTTTCTTTTCCTTTCGATGCTCAAAGATTAGGTTAGGTTAAACAAAAAAGAACCCTGGTCTTTTTTTTTTTTTGAAGGGGAGATGATTATTGGTTGCAAAGCCACCTGTTTCTTATCGTGAGTATGAGAAACGTGCATTTGTCCAGAATACGGATTAGTTTAATAATGCCTTGACGGGGTCAATGAACCGTAAGCCATCCTTGTTTTTCTTTTTTCTTCACTTCCTGCTGGCAACGACTCCTCGTTTTCTTTCATGTCCCTGTCCCATATCACAGAGCTAGGATGATGCGCTGCAACGTAAATACCCACATCCCCCGAATCCGATACCACGGCTAAACGACTCGGGATGAAAGGTGAACCAAATTAGATCAACCGAACACGGGGCAAGGATACCGGAGCGATCAATTAAAGGAAGATGTAACCGCAAGTCCTATTTGCAACTTAGGCCACATATTGGCATAACTGCCCCAGAAAGGATAGGCAAACTCTACGAGTACCGTATTCATGCAAACCGTCCTAACCGATTGAAAAGCGTTTCTCGGGATAGGGTATGCCAAACAAAGCAAAGGATATTGTGGCTTTTCATAGCTAAAATTCGAATAGAGAGAGTTCGGTATTTTGACGGGAATCGCATTACACGTGGTGGTGGTGGGGGGGGAGGTAATTGGTGATAGGGGGAATGGAGAGGTTTTGGGAGGAGAAAGGGGAAGAAAAAAAAAAATCTTCTGGCAGATTCCAAGTTTGCTGTCTCCACATCAAAGTATGCTGACTGTGCTTGAACTGCTTGACTTGGAGACGTGCAGGAATGAGGTCTTCACAACGGGAGGTACCGTCGAAAAACGCCTGGTATCGATCCACGCTTTGTATTCTTGGAATAAAGGGCAAGAGGGGTCTAGAAAGGATGAAGCGAGTGCCTGCAGTGTGCAGTGCATGTATGATACCGGTATATCCCCTACTGAAGAGGGCGCCGTGCCGGTATTGCGCCCTGAATACTGCGGTGCGGGTGGAATTATTGGAGTTGTCTCTTAGACGTTGCCAGAGAGCGTTCAGGTATTTTCTCGTTTCCCCCTTCCCTTTCGATAGCAATAAGCAAGATGGCGCGTCGATCCCTCATTCCCCATGGCAGTCGGTGCGGGAAAATTCTCCGACCGTCCCTGTCACCCCACCTCTTACTCCGATTGGTGAGAAGCGATGCACCCCCATGACGATCAAGAGAGCAATGGTTCGGAGTCCACCATCACCCATCTGCGCACCTTCTCTCATCTTCCCTTCCCTCCCCTTCCTATTTTTTTGTATTTTTCCCTTCTGTGTGTGTACAAGTATAGTACTTCGAACGGGCTTGCGGGGGTTAGAGAGACGGAGAAAGAAAGAAAGAGGGATCGTTTCCTTCATCATCTTCGTTTCTGAACCTTTTACATTTTTCGGCTTCTTATTCCAGGCCGGGCAACGCCCCCCCTCACCTCCCTCCCCCGAACCCCACATTCATTTTTGAGGGTAGAGAGGTCAGGCTGCTTTGGTCCTTCTTGCCCTTGCATCTTGGCTCGTATTTTTCCCATGACAACCCTCATCGTTGAATTGGGGAATCCACAATTCACTCCAACAGGCACGGTAGTGAGGCTGGCCTGGTCCAATTGGATACGGGGGAACATTGTGTGTGCCTTTTGGTACGTTGTACCGTACAGTATTACTCCATACTTGTACCTCCTGTGATTCAGTTTTGTGCAATCCCTCACGCAACCTTTTTCCTTACTTTTTTTATTTATCTTGTTTCGCATTCTTGCTGTTTTGGGCATTTCGTGGGGTTCCCTGCGGGTCCTTTCCGGCCTGTGACACTCTTCTTGGGCTCATGTTCTCCCTCTTTAGGGCCTGTTCCTTCTTTCTTTCTTCGCATCATCGTCACCCACTGCCGCCGAGGTGCACAAGTGTACGAGTATCATACCGGCTGGTTCTCCAAAACTGCACGTGAGGGTAGGGCATCGGAGCGCGTATTATTAGACTATTTTTACTCGAGTAGAGTGGTTTGTTCAGATCTCGATTTTCGGAGCCTCTGGGATATTTTTCCTTTTCCCCCTCTCTTACATACGCGCTCCCCGCACACATTTTTCTTCATTTTGGAGGGTCTTGTCTGTGTTTGCATGTGCCTGCTGTCCTGTTCTATCTAGCGTGTGGGTGGGTGTTCGGATTGGACGTTCGACGGATCAACGTTCCCCCTTGTTACTCAATTGCTCCAGCCCTTTTGACAATCCGGGGGGGTGCGAGAGGTTTCCATATCGATTTATACATTGCTCATTTGGGGGGGGGAGTGAATTTTTATTGTCTTACAGACCCAAAGAACATTTATAGGGCGAATCCGGCTGACTTCCTAGTGTCCACCCCCGCCTGGACATCTGGTCTATCTCATTTGGGAAGATATTGGCTCGCAAAAGTGCAGAGGATTAGAGAGAAACTATTCCTCATCAAGAGCAAGTATTCTGACCCTTCCAAGAAAGTGTTGAAGCCCCGTATTTTTCTCCTTTCCTTTTCTCTTCGTTCCGATGCTGACTTCGTCCCGAAAGTACTCGTACTGTACGCCTCTCCGCTCTCCGCTCCTGGTTATCGACTTTGCCCTTCTCGTGCCAACTTGGCATAGGCCAATTTTTGGTCTGATGTTGTGCTTCCCCCGATAGGCAAGTACCTACCTGGCTGCAACTGTTTCGAAGTAGAGGGGACCTTAAACGAGAGACAATTTTAACCTACACTTTCTACGAGTCTTCCTGGTCTCCTCCCGCCGCCCGCAATCGCAATCGTTTGCTATATCACTTTTGTTACCGTTCACCCCCCCCAAACCATTCCTAGCGTTCTAGTTATCTTCACAATCTCCCCCTCCCTCCAATTCCCTTTCCCTGCCCCTCCCTCACTCTTTAACGTTCTTTCGTCCATTCAACCTTCCAGTCATCACTCTTCACTAAACCAACCCCCTCTCGTAGCCATTTTTGCCCTCCCGGCTCCCCGCAGAAATCCATGGGATCAGAGTAACAGGTTCCTTTTTATGGAGTCACTCATTCTCAGCCGTCCTTCTCAACGAGGCTCGTAGCGGATGAATAACTAGCCACGTGGGTCATTATATTTACTTGTTTGTGATCCTACACCCAATCGTTGTCCGTCTTCCCCCGCGCCCTTCCCCGCAATATACTACGGAATTTTATAGAACGAGTCTCCTGGTCAGTCGTGAGAGACAGCTAGCAGGGGGGAGGGAGTTTAATAGGTAATCGAACCCTAGGCGGAGAATTTCCCGGCTGTCGGAGAGAAGACCTGCCTGACCTGGCGGTAGTTCCTAGTTTATTGAAAAATAAATTAATCACGGAGGGACCACACTATCTTCTTCCGCCTCTCTCCTTCAACCTATATTTTGGCATTTTTTTGTTTTTATCTTGTCATCTCTAAAGCTTACTTTTGGTTCACCCCGCAAAACTGATAAGGAACCCTCTCCCAGAAAGGACCGTCTGAATAGATTTGGTTTGTTTCAACTGCTCTGGACGGAAAGGGTGCGGATAGCATTACATTGGGTCCATACCCTGCTGTTACCTGGATTCAGTTTCCTAGTGTGCTCTCTAACCCTCGAATACACGCCAGCGCATCCCTCTGCTTGGTCCGCCGTATCGCTGTAAACCAATTCGCCCCAGATCTCGCAGGCCAAACCAAAATTTCCGTGTCGGTTTCCTACTTTGAGGTTCACTCAATGAACTTTGATATTTTTCGGATGGAAGGGCTGATGGTGACATAGGTCTTATCCCGCCATTTCACCTTATTTTACCTCTACTGGGGGATTACCATATAGCACTTGTTATAATTGAAGGCTGGAGGGGAGGAGGGTGTGCCTCTGGGCAATTCTGGCCTCCTACTCTTGCGTAGCGCTTCAGCATACCTGCTTGTCTGTGGCTTTGGGGGCAGTTGAGTGCCAGAAATATTGGCAGGAGTGGGATAGTATCTGGAGTGCTATCTCTAGACTATTGAAATTTTGTCATTTTACCCACCCTAGAACCAAGTTGAGAGTGCATGTCTTTCGGGGATCCTTTTTCTTTTATTTTCACACTCCATCCACACCCTTCATTAGAATCTTAGTATCTTAGAAGGCCCGGGGGTTTCCAGAGGATCATCCGCTTGAGCACGATCCTGTTTAAGCCCCGGAGAGATTTTGCCTTACACGGAGGAGTCCCGTGTGGGGTAGTGGGCGGACGTGAGGGAGAGGGTGTTGATGAGGGTGGGAGCATAGGGGAATACCATATAGTCAGGAGGCCCAAATAATTTTTGTATATTAATCTCCTTTTTTGCGTCTTCTCTTCCCTTTTCCTGTGTCTCATGTTGGACGATCATAGTGCCGGGAAAAGCGTGTTGATTCGACTTAGTCTCGGGTTGCACCAACGGATATCCGGTATTGGTACCATTGCCGGTTAGCGGCCCCTACTTCTCGTAAGTATCACCAGTCAATACATCTTGTTCCTCCCTTCCGCAAAATACGATGCCTAAGTTGTACTGATCAAATCACGGGTTTGTTCTCCCTTTTTAAAGAACCTCGATACAATCTCGAGGGCGGATTAGTGACTACGGTGCTGGCGGAACACATTTCCACTCATCACGATATGGCAAACTCCGCAGTCCAACTACATCATTTACACTCTCCACCCTCCTCAGATTCTAGAGGGAACCCTATGTTGCCTTCTCCAACATCATTCTACCCCTCCTCGTCTAATAAGATGATGTCGGAGGCTTCGCCCACGATGACGAGTGCACCTACAACTTCTGGCAAGGCCACTCATACGTGTCCTTCATGCTCACGTACATTCTCTCGAGGCGAGCACCTCGACCGCCACCTAACTACACATCTTCCGTCAAACACCTCCAAAACCTTTATCTGCCCTTCTTGTTCAAAAGGATTCACAAGAAAAGATGTCCTGACAAGACATGTTAGGGCTGTCCATGAAACTAAGCGATCTGACGTTCGGAAAAGCCGACGGCGAAGTTGCCGGCGGTGTGCCGGGTTCAAGATCAAGTGCACGGGCGGCGGAAGGGGAACAGCGAAGGATGGGACTAGGGAAGGAGGAAGAGCCGATGACCCGTGCGGAGCATGCAAGAAGCGGGGTACTGTGTGCATATACGATTTTGGGGTAATAGCAGAGGGCAGTTTGGATAAGGGATCCGGAAGTGAGAGGAGAGGAGGACAGGGCGGAGGTGACAATGGTGATGAGATAGGGTCTGAGGAAGCAGTACCTGGCTCCCAAAGTGATAACGGAACAAGCGAGAGCGTTGGTCGGCCCAAGAGGAGGAGACGGACACACGCCGGCAGCTATACAACAGATTCGACGGGTAAGCCGCTAGGGGACAGGCCTTATTCCATTATGTCGCAGGTATCCCCTCATCTACTGACTGCAGCTCGCATAGCTTCTTCATCGAACAGTGCAGGCCCCGATAGGCAGCCAGATGGATTCATTGCCTCACCTTCCTCCACAATCAGTCTCCAGAATCTTATCAATCCTGCCGAGGCAGCTGAACTAGCAGAGGCAGACAAACTAATGTCAATAATGACAACAAAAACTTACGGCCAATTGCCCGGCCCGAGCCTCGACAACTCGGTAAATAATAGCGGCGTAGAAATCCCAGAAAAACCACCTTCGGCTGCGGAAACGATGTTTGGAGTGCATCACCAGGATCGCTCGAGCTCAACAGGTCTCAATATGACAGGTCGATCACTTAGTGGTCATTTATTTAGGGGTAGGGGGGGAGACTTTGGTTCGCTGCATTTTCATACCTCTGGCAATGGTGAGAGCACAACTTATTTAGACCCCGTGACTACCTCATTCCCTCCATTTTCTTCACGAGACATTCTATCTTCATCTCAAATCGGGGGCTCTCTAAGAGATAGCTCGGCAGCTGCTGTGGGTCGGCTAGCGACCATAGCCGAAGACATGAACGCTGCAAGCACCTCGCAGGGGATTAAGCCTGTCCCGCGGTCTCGATCACCAGGCACTCAAAAGCCTGCGAATATTAGTGCTTCCCTCAATGATAGTTCAGGGGAATTTAGGACAGTGGGCTCACCGATGTCATTTCTTCCAGACCGAACTCATGAAAACGAATCCCCTCAAGCAGGACCCCCGGACCCAACGGCTGTTGCCAGCGGTGATCCATCAACTAGTAGGCACGACTCGGGATACGGGGAAAGCCTACCTGGACTGAACTCTGAGGAGAACTGGTTCTTTGATTACGAAATATTCGACAAAAGTACTGATTGGCTTAGGGGTTGGGGTGATTGGCCTGCTGCCCCGCAAAAAGAGGGACAAGCCGACAGTTGTTCTCTTTTAGATTTGAAACACTCCACAACCACATCTGGGGCTGTCCCAAGCTTCGCTATTACAGCTGGAGTAGGTAGCAGCAAGCGAGTTGCGTCCCCTGTTTCGGTATGTTCAGATGAGGGTTCCATGTTCAAGATCAACCATCGCGATGACTATCAAACTCGCTTGCCAGCAGTTAGGCCGATAAAAGACCATACTTCTGTTGAGGACTTTCTCCCATGGAGCTGGCAGTCATCAAGAGAGAAGTTGGAAAGAAGAGTCACACTGCCCCCACTTAGACAAATCCTTGAAGAACTCACTCCTCAGACGCTAGCCGTCACTCGGGCTCACTCTCCGGCCAATGCAAATAATGAATCTTGGATCGATGACAGGATACTAAACGACATGGTCTCTCTGCTTTCGATTCCGGTGGAGCGATTCCCATATGAGAGCGCTGATATGAGCAAATTTCCATCCAAGTCAATGATTGATTCCTTCATTAAAATTTACTTTGAAAAGTTTCACGCTATCCTCCCAATGATTCACAAGCCGACATTTAGTGCGGGCACTTGCCCTACCATAGTTCTGATAGCTATGGCTAGTATTGGTGCGAGTTATAGTCACCTAGAGGGTGCTAAGATGTTTGCGGATAGTTTGAGCGAGCTTTGCAGGAGGACGTTGGCTTGGATGGTAATTATGTATGGTCTACCATTCTCAACGGGGATACTGACTTGTATGGTGCAGGCTGAATACAACCCTGAGTACCCCCGCTCTGATTTCATCCTCATGGCTTCGTGCTTGCAAAGCGTCTACGCCTTAGGATCTGGGTCCCATCGTCTTTACGATTGTGCGGATGTATCTAGGAGTGCATTAATCGGGAGTGCTCGCCAGATTGGGTTATTCTCTGGTCGTGTGTCGCCACCATCGTCTTCGCCTGGTTCCACACGGGGCTCACCTAACCCCAGGACTACCCGTGATGAGGATAGTCACAGTGAGGAAGAAATAGAGGTTAGGTGGCGTCGATGGTATGTGAAAGAGAAATTGAGACGTCTTGCGTGGTCCATCTTCGAATACGATTGCTCATTCTCGACCTTGTCTAATCGGCGCGGCGCTATAAATTTGAACGATATCTCTACACGAATGCCATGTGCAGAGGCCTTGTGGCAAGCCCCTACCGCACAGGCCTGGGGCGCATTACTGGAATCTGGAGTCCTCCCCCCTAACGCGGAGAAGGGAACACCGTTCTATCCGACCCTGCGTGATGTGATCTCCGGGAAAATGTTACCGGAGAATTTGACGAGCTGGGGCAGGAGGTTGTGCGCGCAGGCCATTGGAAGGATCCTCTGGGATTTTAAGGAACTCGAGGAAAGTGTATTAAGTGAGAGCAGTTCAGTTGGGAACGACGGGGGGTTAGGGTTGCCAATGTTAAGCCCTGGATTAAAGCCAGCAAAGGAAAAGTTATTAAAGAGTTTAATGGTTATATGTGAAGGGGTGAGAGAGAGACAGATGGACGCTGGGTGGAGGGACGGAGAAGTTGATGGAGATAGAGCTCATATGGCGTTTGTTCACTCTGTATACTTGATCTATCATATTACTGACGTTGACAGCCTGGCCCTTTTAATATCCCATTACACCCACCTCCACGCCGCTTTCCCCACCGTCTCGTTAATCCTCTCACTTGCACGGCGCCCGCCCCCATCGACCACGACACCAGCGGACCCACGTATAGTACGGCTGAAAGCCATTTTCGAGGCAGATCCTGTCTACGCTAGAACCCTGGCTTGGAACGCCGCGCAAATAATAGCGATCTCCCGCTGGAAACCTGTCTGCTCCCCGGTTGAAGGTATGCGCATTTTCATGGCAGGAGTAGCCCTCTGGGGCTTCGGCCGCTACTTCCAGGAACCTCTGCCACCTAACCCTCCCCATTCCGGTCCTTTGGGAGGGGTTCAGGAGGAGGTGGTCCGCCTGGACTCCCAGCCGTGGAAAGGAGTGGATGATTGGATCAAGAAAGGAAAAGGCAAGGCGACGATTGGTAGCGATCAGCATGCCGGGAATGCTATGACTGAGATATGCTCCGAGATGGGAGCCAGGGAGGTGCTTAGGGTTGTTGTGGGGATTCTGGGGAGGATGAGAGTTTGGGGTCTTGGAGGGGAGTTTAAAAATGTTCTCGAGGAGATGGTTCGGAGGAGTTGATTCGACATATTTCACTTTCCATCACATCCTCATTCATTTGTTTATTCTTATTTCCACTGTTGCCTTTTTCTTGGCTTTAGCTTTTGCCTTTTCGGTTTGTGGGGGGTTATTTGATTTTGTGCGGTGTTGGGTGGGGGCCAAGTTTGCTTTATGTGATGGCGTATGACTTACCTTTTACTAATAATAACCTTTTCCAATTGCCGGTGTGGTGTCTTATGATTAATGTTTCATTATTATTTGCTTTTCGTGTTCTAATTTCCTTTCTTATTTTTGCTGGGTACAAATTTACTTGATTTTTTTTTCCAAGTACTGTAAAGTACTTGTATCAATAGAAGAGAGCTCTAAACTAACAGGGTGCTATAGCGCCAATAGGGGCCGCTTGGTAACTGGACAGGCTAAAACACCAAAATTGTAGGTTTTCGAGCCGTTATGTTTCTATATATCTTGAAACTCAACTTTTGAAGAAAAAATAGAAAGATTTAGTTTATCCGAAGTAGAATGATGATATTATTATATATTTATTTCAGGCATTTGTCTGCAGTTGGTACAGAGCTTTGGGCACATGAACTGGGCAAGGCAACTCACCTTTCCAATACAAAAGACCTGGTCTTGGTAGATATCTTGAGGGAAAGGACGTTCCACATCTCACTACTCTGGGGGGAATGGGGAGTGAAGATTCCCAGACTTTTTTTGCGGACGCTACTATGGCGCAGCAGGTTGGGGGGAGGGGGGTTGATTTTTTCCATGTTTGGTGGCTGGATAATGATAACTGTGTGTTTTGGCACCGACCTCCTTACACGAGTGACTGGCTATGACTTCCACTGCAAGATAGAACACCTATCATAATGGCAATCTCCTCCCCCGTTGCATCAATAAATCGAAACCTGGGAGCCGAGGAACCCTGCCGACTCAGCACCAAGTTCTTCGCACTCCCGGACGTGTCAACATCGGTGCTAAAAAGGAGAGAAATATCGTGCATATCGCTATAAGAAAATATGAGATCTAACTTAACCCCAAGCCACCTCGATATTTCGGGGAAGTAAGACCCCTGCTCGACCATTCGATAATTTCGACATTTATGCTATTGGCGGTGGGTAAAGGTGGAAGACCGATCGGGCAGCGGCAGACGGTAGATAGGGGGGTTTGCTTGGTGCTTGAGTAGTGTGTGGATGTATGGATGTGGGAGGTGTGGTAAATAGCTTGGTTCTCTTTGTTCGTCCGCTAAGCGAAAGAGGGAGGAGGATGTAATCAAACGGCAATGGAATGATAGCCCGGAAAACGGGACAAGAGGATAGAAATGGACCTGGGGGTTACAGAGGAGGGGTGAGTTGAAAGTCAAATGGGAAAGAAGAAGAATGAGGGCATCTGTCCTGGCTTTGAATAGGGACACATATTTTGGGTATAAAAGATCAGCTAGATTTATGGCTCTAATATCTAAATTCTTGCTGTCGGGAGTGGCAAGGGTCCTCCATATTGTCACTTTTAACCTAACTTGTGGGACATCGGCGACTGAACCTTAAGATGGACCTCCACTCCACTCCACTCCACGGTTTCTCTGCAGTTTTATTGATACTGTGAGGGGTATGACACTTTTAGGTAACCGGAGTTGGTTAGCATAAGGAATTAAGATTGGTTGATCGACTCCAATCAACGCCTATGCTCGTGTGTCTGCTCTATGATACTGGTAGATCTCCTGCGGGGTACAGTACAAGTTTGACTTTACAGTATGATTCCCCGGCGTTGGATCCAGTCGGGTTTTCATGGTCGAAACTGTTATAACATTGTATAAATTGCACCGGGCTCCCAAGAACACCCACCCACACAGGGTAAAACCTTCCTCCACTTGTTAAACTGCGGATATTACTTGGGGCTACTCTGGCTTGGCTTCATTCCCCCATATATTTTTACAGATTCGGGGATTGCGTTAACTGAAGATAGAAATGTATTCTTCATAATAATAAATAACCATATAACAGTATTCTCTAGAAGTGAGTCTTAAGTTCTATTTTTTCGAATACCGAGAACAGTAGCGTTGTCTAGGGAGGTCTTGAGCTATCACAAAACAATTCTGGAAACATATCGTACCCACTCACATAGCAGTAGTATTATAAGACACGTTCTCGCTGCACAGTGCTCGCTGAGGATGATCGTGCGAGGGGAGTTTGCCGGGGCTCAACATCACGTTCGTGACTCTGCACGAAACGCGCACACAAATAATCCAATGCCATGGGTCTGCGAGTGTTATATATCTAGGTATCCTATCATACTATATCCAGCTCTACTTCTCTGCAGTGCCTTCC
>NW_003298830.1:498537-500481 GCF_000151645.1 Tuber melanosporum | reverse complement strand
GTCTCTCGCCTAGGCGATAACGCTTTTTTGAACCTCACGAAACCCTTTTTAGCAACGGATGTCGGAAGCCGGCGTTCCCACTTTTTGCGGTTCCAGCCGTTTTTCGTGCTCTCTCCGGCTCCACGGTTTCGGTCTCGGTGGGCCGCTCGCTACGGTACTGTTTTCCGGAACCGCGGAAGCAGCGAGCATAAGGCCCCCACTTGGAGCACAAGCACCTACGATAAATTTAGTGAACGGTTAGGGTAGGTTGACCGGCAGCATAATCCCCGTCTTGTACGAGTACCAAAATCACTCCCTGGCACTTGTGCGGTACCGTATGGGGGAGTTTCTATTTGGGGTGCGGCTGATGCTCGGGTAGGGCTGAAGAGTGAGGTGAGCTTGACCTCATTGTGCTGGTACTGTACAGTACAGTACAAGTACGGTATGATACTGGCTTTAATCTAGTACGGTGCCATACGAGCATAGCACTAGAAGTCTTGGGATTGGTCTATGAAGGTTGCGATAATCAGTGATTACTCAACCATCGTTGTGCTGATGTGGGGCAGTACTGCACAGTGCTACTATACCTTACCGCGGTACTGGGTGGTAACTCGCGGATATATAGCCCTTTTTGATGAATTACTCTGCATCTAGAATGTGACAGTTTAGGCATGGAAATCCTACTTTTGAAGAGTTTCCGAAGGAGCGGGAAGGATGTCGGGGTATAAAATTGACATTGGGGGGCAGAGTAGATCAGTCGAATACGAGCTCTCTCTTGATCGGTGGGATATTTTTCATCAATACATCCCGCAACTTTTCTCATGTAACAAGTGCAAGAAATTTATTTATATGCGGGAATGGATACGACTCGCCATACTCACTTGCCTCACGGGGGTTAAAAGAAATAGCTACAGTCGAATAGTGAAATATGATACAGTAATCCCTCGATATCATACCGGTGATTTTAAGTTATTCCCATACCGATAGCCACAGATACGATGGTTCTCATGCAACAGAAAAACGAAGCCCCCAAACGCCACCCGCTTAAAAACAAAAGCAAAAACGCCGTAAAGGCAAGTATATGGAAAGGAAAAAGAGAAAAACAAGATATATACAGAATGAATATACAAACTAGCCTATCGGACTCCGTAGGGCCCATAATTACATTCGCTCAACTCCGCCCTAAACCGCGTAACCTCGATTGGGTGAGTTGGCATGGGCATCTCCTGGGGCGGCCAAACGGGTGGATGTCTATCATCGTACTTTTCATACAGTTTTGTGGGTGGACTATCCAGCTCAACAGGCTGTGATTGATTCCGGCGTCTGTAATAGAAATAGCCACCGATTAGGGCAGATACCACCAACACCCCGCAGATGACAGCGCCAGCGATGACACCAGGTGATGCGCCCGACTTGGGGGGTTGAGAGGTGCTTCCTGGGCTGGCAATGCCGGAAGTTGCGCTGGCTGCGGTTCCGTAGAACAGTGCTTGGATTTCTTTAGTTTTGAAGCCGGCAGCTGGCTTAGTTTTTGTTGCTCCACCGAGAGCACTTGGTTTTTATTAGTGTATATCCTTTGAACGCATTATGGGGGGGGGGGGGGTTGGGAGAACAAACTTTCCGCCGATATCATCAATGATGGCTGCGGGGATGATGTATACCCCATCTTCACTGACATATCTATCCTTCCACGTCCATGTACTTAGATCGAAAAGGAATGCGTCCGTCTGGCTGCAGTTCTCGTCGCTCCTGCGAGTGTCCCCACCATATACCAACATGTTTTTCCTGGAGACAAGAGTGCATGTCATGTGTTCGCGAGGCGTTGAGGTGTAGGCACTCGCTCGGCTCCTAGAGTCCTCCGCGAAAACCTTTTTCCACACAAAGGTAGGAAGGTTTAAGACGTAGATCTCATTGCTCAAGCCGCCGTTTTTGTCCGAGCCACAAGCTCCCAACAGAAGTTACAATAGT
>NW_003298830.1:495218-498405 GCF_000151645.1 Tuber melanosporum | reverse complement strand
GCTACTCGCATACTCCTTTCTCCAATTCTATTCACGTACTGTAGTATCGCTCCCAGCCATTCCACCAATGTAAAAAAGCAGCCCGCTGGTTCCGTAATCCAAATAGAATGACCTGGCGGCATGGCGTTTCTCCCATGGCGTATCCTCCTTCTCCCAAAGGTTCCTCCGCCCATCCCAGATCGCTAGCCCTCCGATATCCTTTTCCCCCTCTGCAGAAGGAATGTTTGCCATGCTCTCATTCGATACCAACCCCCCCAGTAAGAACCCTATACGCAAACCTTCCACATAGGTCCCGGCAGACGCAAACGCCCTTGGAATGCTCTCGCCGGTCGTGTTCACAGTTGCCCACTTGCTGGGCCCGCCAGATTGCGCACTCAGGTATCGCCATACTTCGTGTTTGTCTGAGGGCGGCGTGTATCCGATTGTGCTTGTATTTACACTTTCCGTCTTTCCTCCTACAATCACTAACTGGCCGTTGTCGGGCCAGAGCTGTCCTTGTGAGATTTCAGGAACAGCTTCGGAGATGTTGTAGCGGAACGTATTCGCTCTCACATCCTCGAGGCGAAACGATGCGTCCAGATTTATGAAGCGCAAGTACTCATCTTAGACATCGTTAGTATTGTGGTGCTATATTGAAAGATTGAGAGAGGGAATTACTTGGCTCGGTAGACATCCCAGCGGTATTCCTGTACTTTAAACTCCCCCCTAGGAGATATAACCGGTCCCCGACCACCACACCTAAAACGATCGTTAATTCTTGACTCGATTCGAAGAACGATCAATTGAGAAAACGAACTCATGTGCTCCTTCATTCCGCAATTCTCCTCCAGAACACTGCTGAGATTGCCGGGATTCAGCCCACTGTTTTGCCTCTTCTCAAGAACGCTTTCCTCCTCGCTTACAATCTTGGTTGGCACCAGTATGTTCCTCCCCTCGGTCCGGAAACAAAGGGCCAAAATCGCCAAACATATTGTAGTCCATCGCCTCATCGTGCATTCCACACAAGTTCTTCATCACTTCTTCTAGCTCTCAGGGGTAAGCAACATATAAGTATGCACAAAGGGTGCAGAGGTCCCAAGAAGAATAATCCGAAACACTTGCTCTACCCATGATCAAAAGAGCATTTTCCGTGCTCAACTTCATGCTTGTTGGGGAGGGGTGTTGTGCTGCGACAAGCACCCCTCGCTTGTCTGCCGGTACGTTACATTCCCCAAACGCACATCATACCAAGACTGCGAAGCGCTGCCACACTCTACGGTATTACTTGTGATGTTTCTATTTTAGGTATCACCCACACACAGGCATTCAATACTCTACTGTACCGCACTTATGAACCATCTGCTACCACAACACTCCCTGGAGATCTGGGCAATGCATGGGCGGTGTTGGGGAAATAACGTCACATCACTGTACCATATCGTCCGAGTATAATACCTATAATTTTTTCTTCCTAAAATATCTTTTTTTCTTTCTATACGTACTCCCCTTCTCATCAATTGCTCGATACTGAACTAGCAGACCCCCCTGCAATCGCTACCTAGCGCTAAGACTTAGCTTGTGAAAATATTTGTATCTATTGTACTAACTGTTGTGATAATGAAGTAACAATGATAACCACAATAAAATCTGAAGACTTAAAGATTAATCCAAGCTTGCGCGCTTTCTCTAAGAACAGGGCTGAACCTTCCCTTTATATACCCCTTTATCATTACACGAGCACTGCCCCATACCAAGGAAATCACTAGAAGATGCTAGAATACAATAGCATATATACTCGGTCATGTGGCTGTGTCACATGACCAACACAGCCCCATTACCGGATAGGAAAGGAATAATGTAATTTCCAAGACCTTGTTTTCTTTCTCGCCAATCTTCGCATGAGTAAAGTCCGCAGTCCCACGACTCGTCCTTCCCTCCAAAACAACAGCCCTAAGCACCTGTTGTTATACCGGCATAGATCAACCCATCCACCCCTTCACAAGATACCATTCCCATGTAAGAGCTCTGGTATACAAATGGCCACATCGGACCCGTTGGGATTATCGAAAGCACATGATTAGGAGTACCCGAGGTGTGGGCTTCCTCTGGGTAGATCTCCGGAATACACAACATTGGTGGAGGGGGGCCAACCAACTTGGTAGTGTATTGTACAAGGCTCCGGTCAAAAAAGATGAGCAGCAACGGTGAAGAAAAACATTTTAACTCCTGCCAACGACACTTTCACATACCATATCTCCACAACCAACAAATACAAGGAAATAAAGATGGAATTAATGTAAGAAAGAAGTATGAGAAAGCTAAAGAAAGAATCAAAACTCCGTTTGCATGCCTTTTCGCTGCTTGGTCTGCCGCAGCCGATTAGGCATACTGTCTATAGACCCATTCCAGTTGGCCGGTTCCAGCTCATCCCATTCTTCCTCAACAGCCTCATGCATTTCTTGAACTGTTCCTGGGAAGTGATTGCAGGCTTTGATGCGTTGTTTCATGATGCGCCAAACATCTTCGATTGGATTGAGGTCTGGGGAGGCTGCTGGTTGGGGGTGTAAAGGTATACCGAGCTTTGACTTGACAGTAACTAAGGCACAGTGAGTCCCATGAATTGGTACTTGATCCTCAATATATTGAGAATCAGGTGAAGTCGTATAGTCATAGAGACCAAGGAAAGCTGGTGAAACCACTCGCTCAAGGACCTGTTCCTGATAGTTTCTTGCCATTACACCTTTCCCTCCCGTACCCTCCAGGAAGATAAGAGGCGATTTCCAATCATGGCTTATAACCCCTCACACATGCACAGAAGCCCTTCCACTGTGGAATATATGCTGCAGGCAGTCGTCATGGTAGTGTTCGTGAGGCAAATGTGTAACCCATGTAGATCCGCATTTTGAGGTGTCGAAGATACACTTATCGGAATACATGTATTTTTGCCAGAATTCAACTGGCTTTTGCCAGTGAGTACTAGCATAGGTCATTCGTTGTTTTTGATTTTGTCGGTTGATGAAAGGCTTTTTACAGGCCTTGCATCATGAATAGCCATACCAGGTAAGGGCTCTTTGAATTGTCTTTGATGAGACTGTCAATCCTACTTCCTGGCCCAGTCTTCTCCAGCATAGCTTTCTACCCTCCCATCCACTTCTCAAATGACCAATTAACCGGCGGATATCATGCTTGCTCAATTGGCATGGGTGAC
>NW_003298830.1:482062-494874 GCF_000151645.1 Tuber melanosporum | reverse complement strand
TAGGCTATACGGCTAATGTAGGAAGAGTGGTTAGGGACCGTGATGGTTTGTCGGCTGGCTTGGTGACTGTCTCCTGTTTCGAATCCCCATTCCGACGCCCGGGTATCTCATTTGGTTTCCGGGTAGTACATTATGTTAGATTTGCCCTCTCTCTCAGCTGAGTTCAGAGGTCTAGTTTTGTTAAAATTTCTGCTGCGAGGATTTGAACAAAATTCACAAACAAAATGATTCACTTTGCGTCTGACCCACTTCCCGGTCCAATGAGTTACCTAACTCGAGCCTGGTACTGCACGGTGCAACTAACACCTTGCTAGAGTATTGGTCTTGTGCGTCTTTAGTAAATCCTCCTACGGTCCATCGAAGCGGCAACCCAGGTATAATACTCGAGAATATCAAAAGTATCCGGACACCTTAATGCCAAGGCCCGCCGAAAGAATGGATCCTTGGCGCCGGGGTGTCCGGATACTAAAGTATCATACCAGTCCAGAATGTTTCTTTCGGTGCGGCATTGGGCACAGGGTTTTTAGGATCAGGATGGTTCTAGGTTGTTTGGGATCTAGGAGGATGACGATGTGTCTGGATCGTGTGTTTCTTTAGAGTTCGTTTTGCTTCTGGAGTTGTAGGCATATTTGGAGCAATTTGGAGATATATCTCCCGGTTCGCCCTTAGCTAGTAGCTTCATCGATAGTCTTGCCCATAATACTTCCTCTCGTTCAGTGCGCTTCATCCGCGGTGATCTTAGTCCTACCGCTATATCTTTGAGTTGTTTCTTCAATCCCCAAATCAAAGTCAATTCTCAAACTGCTCTGCCTCAAGCTCCTCATATTTGCAATCTCTTTCTTCCCAACACAAGTATTCAATTAAAGTTGCCTACTGGATACACGGCTGGTCAAGCACGTGTAGTGCAGTACAGAAAATACACCACGAGTGCTGTGCTGAGCGTTTAAGGAGGGGTGTAGTTTGAGAGAGAGTTCATTATTATTAGGTGGTTTGTTACAAGCAACGGATAAGAGCCCAAGCATTGAACCCGAAATTTAGTAAGGGCACTCAGATACATACAAATAAGTGTTCATACATTCTTTTCAACCTCCCCATCCGGGCGCCTCCTGACCGCACCCCGCAAACGTGTACTCGTACAAGGATCAGAACTTCTGGAGCGTCAGGGCTCCAGCGTCCCTAACAAGGCGGAGTTTTGTGGTAAAGTGTGAAAGCCAAGCATGTAACTGATCCGCGTCCAACAGGCTGCCTGGACCCTGGGGAACACGAAGCTGAGGTGTTAATTAGCCGGGTCTACAAGGTTTAAGTTGCATCATTAAAGCCCACCGCATCTACCAAGGACCTTCCTACCTCGGTCACCTAAACGAGAGATGCTTTTATAAGTACTTTGAACCTTCCCAGAAACTTAGCCGTTGGTTAAACTTCTGCCGACACTCATCTCATATCTTTCCGTTTCATAAGTCTCAAACCACGATGATCTTTTACCATGGCGGCCCTCTGCGATTTTGGCCCCGCCGGCAAGAGTAGGGTCACTCTTGCGCATCTAACCTTGCGCTCAAGGAAATTTCAACTACGTTCACCAACGGGGAGAATCCCGACCCCCTCACAAACCTTTACGTTATGCCAGCGAGAGACCCCCTTTGCTGTTTCCTAGAACAAATTACATACAGTACTCGAGTACTGTGCGAGTACTGTACTGTACTTGCCGATTCCAAATGTATGAGGAAATCCTGGCGTTCCCCTGGCCTAAACAGTGCCAAGATTTCCGGATATCACACTTCTGGAATCGGCAAGTGCCTCGGCCGTCATTTATCCAAAATCATAGGAAGGGCTTCCCTCCAGTCTCGCGGGTGTTGGTGTGTTGGTAGCATATCATAACTCTTAGACCCGTAGCAGTCTCGAATACATGAGACTTAACCTTGCACTTTTATCCCCGGAGAGAATTCACATCTTGATTCGTGCACATACTACAGCACTCACCTTCAAAGTCTACTGCTATTTATTCATCACCAGAGTTGAATATACACCACTCTATGCATCCCCAGAAGGCATGCAATTTGCCATGCTGCTCCGTACCGTAGATCTAGACGTGCAGTGCTACGTGACCCGAACCAGCTCAGGTATTAACTCTTTTGAACTGCCGTACCGTACCGGCGCCTCTCCAAGCGCAAGAAATTTAGGGTAATCATTCCCCTTAGTAAATCAAAGCCCCCTTTTAGCCAACTCACACCTAAGTTAAGCTCACTCTCGTGCTGCAATACAGCGCAAACCGGTACTGAAATCTGACTACCATCTACCAAACCGATAATCTAACTAAAATACGTGCTAATCACAACATAGCCTGCGGTAAATAAAAAAAATAAAAATCGGAAAATGAGACCGGATTTTGGATTTATGATCCGAGAATTGGGTTGCCCTAGCCAATCGGCTTCCATTTTTCTAACTCCGGTTTTCCAATTATTATTTTTGCTGGGCGCTATATATCAGGGCTCAGGTATCACCTCGAGTACGGTACCGGTAGTTTCCTTGTGCCACCGGGAGTAACATGCCGGCACTGCTGGTACTATACGGTACCTTTTTCCCCGGTTTCCCGGGACAGAAAAACTCAGTCCCTTGAGTGTTTGAGAGTGTCTTGGAGTTTGGACGTTGTCAGCCTTGGTGGATGACTAATTATTGTGGATTGGTGCGGGTAATTGGTTTCCGGGGAAGAGGCCCGGGGGGTTGTGGTGCATGGAGCACTCTAGGGTCCGAGGATAGTAAGTATCATTGTTTAAAGGTTAGATGTTGCCGCACAGTACTAGTACAATGCTAAGTTAAGCTCTCACCGATGGTCTTCGCACGAGAACTCCTGTTTACAAAGCGTTTTAGTCCAGCGACATGCATTTTGTGAGCTTTGGAGATCGACCTATGCCTGCTTTGATAGGAACTTTGTGACTAAAGTTACCCAGCACTTACCTAGATCATCCCGGTATCATTATTTAGCTCGGGTCTTCTATTGGTCACCCGCATAAAGATCTCCCGGGGGGAACAGCGTATGGCGTCAATAACAAATAATCGTTCTTGCTACAATGTTAATGCATCGTAATTCCTTCACGCTTCTAGCACCTAAGTTAGTACCCCTTCCCCCTATAGACGCTCTTTTCTACAAAGCCTTTGTGGTTTTTGTATTAATCAGCTTATTCAAGAACACCCGCTCGGCTTTGGTCGGAGTAAGCCTAACGCCTACAATTTCTGCGGGCGCTGAGCGGTGTCCGCTTTAAAAACGGGCACCACCTAGGGACTCAAATACCCGTGGGTGAAAAGCCCAATAGCTTTAACCAAGCGCCTCACCTTTGCTCTCCGCTCTTCCCCTACAATAACAGTAACGGGAAGAAAAGTCCCCGTATCTGCTGGAAGAGCGCCCCGGGATCGCGGTTTCGTCCGCCGACACCCCGGCGGCGGCCCCCGTGTTAACCTTTGGCATAACTTGTCACTCGGTGCTGACTCTCACTGTTGAGCAACCATTTATTCCCCAATGCGCAGGAATCCTCTAGGAACCGCAAGGCTCTAGAAGATAAGGTTTGGTCCCGCTCCGGCTCTCGGGGCTGGAGATTCCGCGCCGCCGCATGAAGGGTTGGAGTGTTGGTGGATATGCTTTCGGGGTGATAATTTACTTGGGGGGGATTCTACAAATTACTGTTTGTAATAATCACCTAACTACGAACAGTAGATTTCATGTTCAGGACTTGTAGGAAGCGCGCAGCTCCGCTCCTTAAACTGCCTCGGGCAATGCAGCATCGGTGGGGTCGAGATTATTCGGTGGATTCCGAACCAACCGTTATTCGCCTTCCATAGAGGAAACAAGCAAAACCAGAACGAAATACGAAATACGTGAATGGGTCACATCGGAAGGCTCAGCCAGGTTATCCCTACACTGCAGTTCAGAAACTTCACTAAAGCTTGGAACATACTCGAGCAGATTCGAACCAAATTAAACACTGAAAAATCCAGCCAGTCGCTTAATAAAGGTTAGCGTCATCTTTGAGCCAAGTTGCATGCGGAGGCGATCACCCGAGTACTATACTGTACGTGGTTATGACATGCCTCCTAGGAACACAGGTAGGAGGTAGCGCTATCAGATATAGTACCGGTATTACTGTGAACGCCGGTCTGAGACACCTAAAAGAGTACAAAAAGTGCTTTACGGGGAAAAATGGTATATCTTATATTTTTCTGTGAAAATTACTTACCTCCCTTCGGGCTTGAAGATAATACGACGACAGGTTCGGACCTCGATCTGCCACGGACCCACAAAGCGAACTTTGAATAATGACAAATTACCGGGTAAACTACAAACATCTACTGCTAAACAGCAGAACGAAATTGATATAAATGTTTTTAAATCAACTTTAACGCATCAACCACCTTCCTCAGCGCTTCACTATCCAACCGGCAGCCTTTGCCTCCCGGCTCGGGTAGACAGAAACTATTCCACAGTTCCAGCAATATCTCGAACAGATCCCTCAGCTCTGGGAGTTTTTCATTCAATGCTTTCAGGAGCTGGTACGCTTCCATACAACTCGTTGTGCCCTCAGTGCCCGGCGGCTTTGGTTTGGCCGTTGGTGTTACGGGTGTGGCTGGTCCCGGTGATGGGGCTGATGGTAAGCTGTGATCTGGCTCTGGCCAGTTGAGTGATTGTTGGAGGTCAAGCTGCTTAGGGCTTAGCACCGGACCAATCAAGCGACTAGAAGGGAGGGTGACTATACGTCCTCTAGGAATTCGCTAGTATCTAACTCGTCGAGGTTCGGGAAGTCTTCCAAGATCCTGGTGTCGTAATTGGGCGTTTGAAGACTTTGGGGGGCCGAGGAAGCAGTTCCACTGTCCTCCATACTAGTAGAGTCACCGAGACCCCCCAAATCCAGCGAGTCTCCGGTGAGACTAGTCGTGCTGGAGGTTGCCTGGGGCAACGGTAATAATTCAAACTCGTTGAAAAATTCCTCTAATCCATCCAGTGCTCTACTACCGCCTCCGCACCCATTATCCACGCACACGATATCACTCCCGGCTCCGCTTGCCGCTAGTGCATCCTTCTTCTTGTCCTTCAAAACCTGTACACGTCTCTCAACCTCCTCGTGGGCAATTCCAGCCTCGGCGAGTATCTCTCTCAACAGCTCATTCTCCTCAATAACCTTTCTCGCAGCTTGCTGCAGTTCAACATTTGCTTGGACACCCATCTCCTTGCATTTTTGCCAGCGCCTTTCAAGATCCTCCATGTATTCCCTTTTTCGGGCTCTCGAGCGACGCTGGTTCTCCCGAATGCGGCTTAGTCGAGGGTCCTATGCAGAGGCAGTTAGCTTGCGAGGCACGAACGTACGAGTACAGGGGTAAAGGGTATCACAAACGTCGTTGTTTGCTTTCCGTGATGATGACATGTTAGGTAGACTAGATATTGTGTCAGTGTGCTTTCCTCGGAGAAATTCTTTCTTTTAGTCGGCGGGATAACATGGGAAGGGGAATGGAGGGGGTAGAATAACGGTCCGAGTGTGAACCAATGACGCGCCAGGAGTGACATTCCGAGTTGCTTAGTCATTTGCCGATGAGGGGGGGATATCGCTTTTCCAACCCCCAAGCGGAGATCTTGAACGGTTATTTGATCTCCCAACGATCTTTAAAAAAATAGACCACCGAAGGGAATTCCCAGAAATTACAAATTACGAACTTTATTTCTATCATTGTCATTCCAGGACGAAAACTTACCTTATGGTACAGTACAACGTTCCTAGGACCGGGTCCAAACAACCGCATACAATTCGGCAACGAAACAAGCGCCCGAAAACAACGAATATTAGTGTAAAGAGAGCTACGAACTGCTCAAAATAACAAGATCAATCCTTGGCAGAATTTTGTTTGGAAACAAAGTATAAGAGTAAAAAGAAATTGAGATTGAAATCTCGTGCGAGAGTGAAACACGCACCGACAAGTTCAACGTAGTCCAGCAAATTATAACGAACGCCAACAATGCGGAGCTGGTACCGGAGTAGTGAGGAACTCAGGAAACCTTTCAAACAAAAGAGGATTGTTGGATCTATCGCAGTATGGTGCTGGCACAGGCGTTCTACTAGTAGTAAACTGGTATTTCACATTCGGATCGTCGGGGCTTAACATTACGGACAACTCGAGTTCTCTTTGGGGTGCGTTTCATCATTGGTCCTCCATTTTTGATCAGCGGGACTAATCAGCCCTTCGTACTGTCCCGGCCACTAGCGCTCAGGTGTTCATCCAATCCCAATACGGAAAATACGTCAACCCGAATACTCGAGTACTGAAAGTACCGACCTTTCGGTGTATAACGAGCGAGTTGCGACCTGTTAGAGTCAATAATTATGCTGTCTGTTGTGTATACTCTGGAAGTGTTGTGGTCAGGGTTGTACTTGGAATTCATCACATGTATCAAGTACCCTACATTCTATGTAGGGTACGTGCACTATCTTTTTCTGCTGTGTTTAATCTCTTCAGACTAGTCTTTCCTATAAACAATATATACACTCTTTGCTCCAACAACACCTTATCTTAAAATGACCGCTCTGGGATATTCGGCTGAAGACCTTGAATCGCTCCGCGGTGTTACTACTTTAGATGTGAACTGCCAGAAGCCACAAGCGACGGCGGACTTGAAAGAGGTATCGTATTCTTACTACGATGCTGCCGCTACCAAAATCTGGAACTTCCTGTTAATGTCGTGCACACAGGGAGAAACAGTTATCGACCTATGGCTTGGAGGATGGCTGGATGTCTTCACCTCAGGTAGTGTTCGCAACCGTCCCGGGCAGGGTGGGTGAGGATGGCAAGGCATGGCATCCGTCTTTCATAAAGACGGCCGTCCTAGGGGACGACGCCCGGGCCCTGCAGTCCTAGTATACGCGATAACCTCAAATTGCGTGATTAACCTCCTTACGCATACGGAGAGCCCCTCGACTTCCCCGAGATCTACGATCTCCCGAACCCCAAGGGTCGTGCCGCTCTCCCTTTGTGCAATTTACGAAAAAAGGAATTACAGTACCCAACGAATTCCGTGCCAATGCTACACTCTATGTCGAGTGCATTCATAGAGCTAGTGTTACTCCTGAATATGAGGAGTGGGTGGGGGGCACTGGGTTTGAAGGTTTCGGAGAATACAGCTATGGACATTCCAAGCTACCATATGCGCACTACCACTTAGGACTATACCCACTCGCATAAACAATACACAGTTTCCCTTATACCCCAACACACTAACAACCATACTCCCCCACACTCCCAATGCAACGATTCTCCACTGCTAGGATTTCTATACCATCTGGAAGAAGGCTGGTCGCGGAAGGAACTGTGTGGAGAACAAGATCATGTAGTTGACAGTTATTAGGCCGAAGAATGGAAGTTGAAAAAGAAAAAAGGAAAAGGAGAGAGAATAACAAGCTAAGGCGGGTTAAGGAAAGAAAGGAAGTTTGGGGAAGGGAAAGGATGATGCATATGCACAGGTTCCTCTTAATAGGGGTAATAGCGGATGACCTATCACACAGCAGTAGATAGAAAACTAAGTGAATATGTGGGGAACTAAGGCGGTGGTGTGTGGACAAGAGTGTGACTAAGGTAAACCAACGGTAAAGACAACTGCATAAGTAAAACATAATCAACGCATCCTGATCCTTGCGTAGACCACCACACCCATCCCTAAGTCTCCAAGCACGCCCCATTCCTCCGCACACTTCCGTGATAACAAAGGAAAGATATGTCTGGAGAATCTACTCCGTAAGCTCTCTGAACTTCCACACTTCTACACTGATCTATTGAACTTCGGAACTCTCCCCCAGACTCCGGAAAATTCCACAATATACTCCGGTCAATCAAAATCCATCCAGAACCTTCAACAATTCCAATATTTCCTTCAAAAAACTTCTCTTAAGCTCTCTTAATGACAGCACCCGGTAAGAGGGTCCCCGAAAACAAAAGACACATCCCGCGCAAACTGTTGACTCTAAGTAAAATAGCCCTTGAACACTACATCTCTACATCGCCCCATTTTCAAATGGCCCCCCCGGCAACTCCCCACTAGCCCCTCACTCTTAACTCTCCCGAGTGAAAAACATCAACTCTCACTCGACTACTCAATCAGCATAGTGAATTAACCCCCAATCAACATGGATTCTGTGTTCTTCCACAGAAAGATAAAAATTCGCATCCCGTCCGCTCTAAGGTAAACAAGAATCTCGTCGACTAGTCATTACTACAGTGGGTAGCCGTGGGGGAATCCTGGTTGCCGAACTCTTCTGCTTCTCTTCTCTTTGTCCCATCGTAATCCATCTTATGTTAGAGTAAGCAGAACGAGAGGTGCGATCGTTATCATCACGCTGCTACGAGGGGTCAGGCCATGAATTTCGATCTCGATAGTTCGAATAAGACTGTGTAGTACACTTCCTTACTGTAACCAATGAGACCCCTTATATTACAACCTTAACATACAGTACAACACCGGACCCGGAACCCCACAGAAATTCCAAATTCACTATCAAGCAGAACAGCTATTTTCAAGAGCACTAACCAAAGGTCGAACGCAGTGTTGGTGGCTATCTTTGACCGGAATGCTTCTTTCCTCTCAAAATTGCTAAACTTTACATCTAATTAGAGATCCAAGTTCCTTGACTTACCCCCCCTCACCGAAGTCGCTTTCACAAAGTTTAATTCTCCACCAAAGGCCTGATGGAGGATTTAGAAAGAAGTTCTGAGTTATGGGTAATCCTAGGGCCGCCACGGATCCAGATCGTTGATACTGTCATTAAGCACTATCCTGATTGCACTTTATCCACACTAGGACCGCGCAACCAGGATAGAGTGTAGTGAAAACCCCTTCCCCAATAGCACTAGAGGGGAAACAAACCGCCTATCCAGATGAGACATACACTCTACCTATTGCTCAGTATATAATCTTGGCTAACTTAGAGGGTAGCACCTTTGCCTTTTTGGAATGGGATGGGAGGTCGATTCGCGTTGATTGACCGAGAATGGATTTGTAAGATGATAAATTTTACTCCCGCTCTTAAGAGTTCTAGGTGGGATTTATACTCAGGTATTTTTCGTAGCTCCATAATCCGACTACGGTATGAAGCAATAGTACGATGTGGACATTGGGGAATAGCCAGTTCATCAGACGTCACTCGCCTACCAAACCCACAGAACCTTCATGCCCTGATCTGGGTTATTTCTCGTCCAGCCCATCGGCAGGGAGTGCTCTCTGTCAGCCAGTTCCCTCACAGTAGCTTCCATCACTTGTAAGTTCTTCCAAATTTAATTGTTACAATGCATTCCCTCTTCTATCCCCCGGCCTAAGGTACTATACATAGCAGGGCACCACACACTAAAACCACTTACGGTTGAAGGTTTGTATGGACCAAGAGGGACTGCGAGGAAACCGACACAACTACACAGGTGCCCATGATATATCAGCATCATAAAATTATGGTACCCGTGAAAAACAAGGGCTCACCATTTTGTATATAAAACGGAGATTCCGATGAGCAAATATCTCAACCACCAGGTCTCCAAAAAACAATATTGAATAATCAACTGAGATGATATCAGACACGATAACATGTCTTTATAAGGGCGAAGAAAATCTCTGAGGGATACTACCCGCAGAAGGACGGAAACAGGAAAGAGTTGGAAGGAGAGGACGCGAAAAAGGCTTGGGCCATGAGGACATGGCCCAGGGAGGGAGGGGCCCAAAACTCCTCTGCGGATACGGAACCGGACATCAGGAGCCTACATAAGCAAATCACCAATCAAATAACTAAATATCCGCAGCCTGCCAAGAGAAGGTTCCATCTACCCTCTAAACACCACCTAGCAGATCTAGAAATAATCTATTTCAAAATTTGTTTTTTCACATGAATTATTTGAGCCCCATTCAGGCCTCAGCTGTCTGTTTTACTCCCTCTCATTACGGTTGTGGAGTAGTCGAGAATTGATTTTGCTGTAAACCGCGATTCTCCTCGGCCTCAGGTGGTCAACATCCCCACCGTTGACAACTCCCCGTCGGGTATGTGTTACAACATGCTTGTGTCCGGGTAGAGCGCAGTACAGCACAAGTAAATCCTCCCAAAGTTGGGGGGGAAGGTAGAAGTGATGACTTTGAAGATTAGTAAGTCATCATAACAACTTACTAAACCAGCAGTTTGAAAAATACCGCAGTTGACCCGATCTCGCCAAGATCCAAGCAGAATACTTGAGGATTTTTCTCCTAATATTGAAATCGGTCAATGGGATGCTGAATCCTCTGACTCAAGAGATTGAAGTACACATAAAACTCCCTTTCCCGATTGCTAACTAAACAGCCCACAAATATCTGGAGTAATCAATACATCCAGTTTTTATCCTCTTTGATATCCACCATCAAGCAACAATTCCTATACCGCGGGGCAAAGTACCTCCTGCGCTCCCTCATCTTCCGTACAAACCCCCGACCACTCCGTTTCCAAAAAGCCGTCAAAATATGCGCAGCGCTAAGCTCCCTTTTATGCTGGTTCATGCTCGCTTTCCACAGGTAATCTTTCTTCTCCTCTTCTATAAGGCGGCCTCTCACCACAAAGATCCCACTCCTATCCAATGGAAACCCAGCGAATGAGAGGATCCGCCCCTGGTGACTCCTCACAAGGCGGATCGAATCGTTCCCTCCGTAATCCCTGAAGGCTTTTACCAAAGGTCCTATAAGTTCGCCCTCCCGTAGTTTCCGGATACCACCAGCATTCAACCCGCCGCAACAGAAAACCTGGGTAGAAAATAAGCCCACTGCGACTCTCAAGTCCCTATTAAGTGTAAAAGCAAACCTCTTGTGCCTTCCGCCAGAATTCTGCGTACCCCGGGGGTCTGGGGAAAAAGGTTCCCAAATTGATGAGACATACAACAATTAGATTGACGCTTCGTCGGGTTAAAGAACCCTCTGTGGTACGCCCCCTCTCTATGTTTCTAATCATCTCGCAGAAGCTCACACAAACTCTGGCCAGACACTGCTGGTACCGAGAGCGTTCCAGAACAGAAGGTGAACTATATTTTCCGTCCCACCTATGGAGGTACAAACGATGCCAGGATTCCGGAACGAGAAACTCATATGGCCGTACCAGGAAAATCTGGTGCTTGTTAGTATCAAAGCCCAAATATAGACCACCAACTTACTAAAGATAAGGTCAATTCTTCATAAAGAGAAATGACAGAAGCCGAGTAAAAATTTAGAAAGCTTTTTGTTCTCCCCAGAACACCTAGGATTTTGTGAATATTTTCACACTATCCTAAAGTTAGCCAACCAATTGCAGGACGATCCGATGAGTTAAACATACAAATCTCCCTGGAAAATCGCCAGCTTCAGTCTCCGACATGAACCGATTGACCGAAGTTACCATTTCTGAGCCGTATCTGAAGCCCGTGTTCCACCTGTCCATTATTCGAGTGCGGACCGCCTGGAGGGCAAGCCTCCACTTGTCTTTATAGCCTGCGCTTGTTAGAAGACAGCTCTTCTCCCCTGCAGAAATCTCAGTCCACAATCCACATATCATACCTAGAAATAAAGATGTTTGGTATTGAGCCAATAGCGAAGATACACATGCCCCTGCATCCATTTGAGCAGCAGATTCTATCCTATGCTCTGTCACGTCATCCTCTATCAAAACCGAGCATAAGGGGCGATATATCCCATCCCGATTCACCAAATCAGATCTGAAGTTAAATAGAACCTCAAGTCTCTGCTCGTGCGAGGATCTGAACTCCATTTGCTCCAGAAGAGCTCCTCTCCAAAATCTCCAATCCCCTGTACTAAATCAGAAACGAAGATTTCTAGGTAGGATAGAGTAGAGAATCTCACAATCCTGTGGTAAGGAATCTTTAGGTCGTTTATTGTCCTTGATCAGTGTAGAAGATTCCAAGAATATTAGGCAAAGGCGCGCCAGCAACTGGTACCATGTAAGTGAGCGGTTGGGGCAGAATTTAAATGCATATAACCTACCTCCACTTTTTCGGAATCGGCCTCCGCTAAGTTCATGTAAGCAGTGTACCATACTCAATCAAGTTAGATTCTCTAAGATCATCCCTACTTGGTTTCAATGGGAGCATAAATTGAGGTTTCGCCCTCCTGGTCCATTCCTCCTGCAATCCTTCATCAAGTGAAACAAGAGGAGGGATGATATCTTCTAACATATGCCTTAATATTTTGTCCCTCAGTGATTCAATATCCACCGACCTACGGGGGGGGTGTAGCTCAGAGTTAGTATGTAGTGGAGACCACTCCAGAACGGTGTATTGGCCTGGCTGACGAGGCACCTCGTAAATCCCGCAATAGAGTTGAGCTGAAGATGGGATCGTCCCACCAGAAGAGATTGTCCTCAAATCTTGAAGCACGCGCTCAATATTATCAAGCGGAAGCTTGAATTTGTTGTCCGGATGCGCACCCCTCGTCGCCTATAGGTGACTTAGAGGTTAAGATCACAAAAATATCTCTTGGGAACAAACCAGAATATCCACATAACCAGCAATCCGCACATCATCGATCTTTCCTATCTTCACACTATCCATGCCCCTAGCAGAGTTACACAGAGCTTGGCTAATATCTCCCCATATTCCGACAAATGAATCGATCTGTGGACTCCCTCTCTGAACAGCGGTTCGCAGTACTTTGTGGATACTCCAGTCTTCCCCGGCTTTTGGCCAAGGATTAGTTGCTACATACTCCGCTTGTAGAAACCCACACACCACCTTTAGCTGTCTCCTCTGTTGACCAATATTTGGACTTCGGACAAGATAAGCAAACTAACCAG
>NW_003298830.1:407527-481912 GCF_000151645.1 Tuber melanosporum | reverse complement strand
GCAGCTGAACAGAGTCCTTCAGAAATCCAGAACTAACCCCAACCTCGTAGGCTTCCATGTATTTCCCACTAGTACTACGCACTTCAAAAAGTTTTCTCATCAAGTTAGATCTTAACAGAACTCTTTCCTGCTCCTCTGGAGATCCGATAAGATAGAGAACCCGTTTTTCAAGCTCGTCAGGAATCGTGTCATTCCCCGCATATTCTTTTAAGTAGCCAAGAAATACATATTGCTTCCAACAGCAAGGCTCGATTCCTGATTTAAACCTGTTACTCTCAGGAGTTAGCTAACTCCACTATCCACTGAGGTTCGAGCACTTGAGTTAAATAGAATAGGAGATACGGTATAAACTTTTTAAGGTACTTAAACATCCATTGGAACTTTTTCCCACGAGCATATCCCGCCAATGCCCTTCCAAATTTGTTAAGCTTGGTATATATCTCGCTTGTTTCCGAAAACAAGCCAACATCTGCGGCTAGCCAGGCAGCATCTTCATATGCTCCATTATCGGCAAGAATTTCTGTATCATTTAAGCCTCCAATATTCAAATACCTTCTGGGTGTTTACTCACTAACTGCGCCCTTTGGATCACCCCCTTCCTTTCGGCATTGAACCGCCTTCACAATACTACCGGCCTGTAGGAAAGATTCTGATGCCTCTACCAAATGACTGTTGGCCTCTCCGAAACACCTGCGAGCCCTTTCAGTGAGTCCAATCCTTTCCGTAATATACGCATTGGCCAATGCAATACCATGAGGATCTTCAGCATCCTCAAAGCAACGGAGAGCCTAGAGAAGAAATAATCAGTCTTATTCTTTGAAAACGTAACGTGTACCAACGAACTTCGGAGTATTGTTGGCCATCTATCAGTTGATACCCCATCTCTCTCCACCGAGAAGCACTGATGGTCCTTCCTGTATACAACCGCTTTTGCAGCGCCGAAACCTAGTGATGTCAGAATGCATCATCAAGTGGAAGTTCAGAACATACATCAACATCTTGCTCCATTAAAATCTCTAGTATGGGGTATGGGTATTGGTCTGGTAGCAAAGAGGTTGCTGTTTTATTGAATAGGCGTTGTACTGGTTTTAAGATATATTGGTTACTTTCCAGTATCCATAGTCTGTTGCGGGCTCTGGTCACTCCGACATATAAGTGCTTTACTCCCTCGTAGGGTTAGCAAATGAATTAAGTTTAAAACAAGGAGAATACGATTCTCAAAATACCTTCAATTCCGAGCAGAGGACCTGTGACGCTATTAGCATCTCTTTTAAGATGAAAGTGATTGGTTACTCACAATATTGTTTTTCGCCCACACAACATGGCCCCCTAAATAAGTGGATGTATTATATCCGCTTCCTTCTCCTCTAGGCCCAAAATAATCCCCAGGAGAAAAATCTTTTGAAATTAAAAGTTAGCACACGACACAAACCCTCCCCCCAAAACCACACTTCTGACAAAGTAAACCTGACCTGCATGGTGACTCCATTGGAAAAGTTCTTCCAAGATATTCAGTTTATGACTATATGGACTTGTACTAAGGAAATCATAGAGGAAGACATCCTCGAACTCCATGCCCTTACTCTGAATAATAGTTAATACCAATGAAGACCTTCCAAGCTCCGCTTGAAGTCTGTCGCGCGTTTCTTCATCCCGAACTAGAATAACACGCACTTCCCCGTATTCATTGAACTTGTTACTCCGGCCATCTGATTTCAGAATTCTCTCCATTCCCTCCTCAAACTTCAAGATATCTGTAATGTTGTTCCCAACTTCAAAAATTAGCTACATAGGATAGCTCCAATAGGGGGAGATGGGGTGGTACTATAAAGAGTAGGTTTAGGACCGGGAATATCCCCAATTTCAGGAGGTAAATTATCTACCAAGTCCGGAAAGCCTGAGTCACTTCGTAAGCATGGTATAGACAGTATCGCACATGGTAGGGCAGCGCACCTCCATATAACAGATGCATCACTAAGGAGGCAACCCTCAAAATCTCTTTGTGAGATCTAAAGTTGTGCGATAATGGAAGCAATCTTGGCTTTCTCTCGGTATCACTGCAACTGCCGTCTTTAAAGCGTTCATAAAATAAGTATTTCGCATTCGCAAACCGGAAAAGAGCGTCTTTGGATATACACTGGGCCGTATCGCCGGCTATTCACAATGAGAACCGAGCGCCAACAGGAAAGAACACAAAATAGTGAGTACCCACCGAAATGAATGCCCAGAGGAGATCCTACTAGGGATAAAAGCATTCCTATTTCCGATGCTCGGTGGTCCTGGATCTCTAGTTTTTCTTAATATCCTCCAAAGCCAGCATTTCGGATTCAGGAATCCTTACCATCCACATAAATTTCGTCAAGTATACCAAATATCTCCGAAGATCCAAACGCTTCCAAAGCCCCCATAGCCCTTATAATTCTATCCGCCTGATCAATATTACCACGTTTCCCCTTAGTTCTTTCATACCATTCGTATATGTCATAGACAGTATTTCTCTCCATGTCTGAGGCAAAGTTCGGGGCTAGCCTCCAGCGCTTTCTCAAATATTGCTCACGAGATAATGGTTCAAAGCCCGTAGCCTGCGAAGCTGATCCCTTGATAACTCCCATGATTTCAAGAAATGCCAATTCCACCGGAATACCTTTCTTCAATTTTGGGGACAGCTGTCCCCAATACTCAATACTAAACTTCAGAAAGTCGATTACCCCACCGCGCCTAAAATTGTCTATCTTTATATATCTTTGCAGGATTTCCTGTTCTCTAAGAGAGAGTTAGCAGGCCTACTCTAGTAACAATCCAAGCAGAAGAGTAACAAACCTAATACTATTCTCAATAAGCCTTAACAGGTGATCAAAAGTGCATACTAAAGGAAAATCCGTATCCGTGAGTGATGAGAGTTGTTTTCTCGTGTTTCCATCAAAATCATCATTTTTGGTATAATTAACCCCAGGAGGCCTTTGCCTTTCGCCCAATCTCGCCTCAATTAATCCGTCGGTATTGGCTCTTAACTTTGACGCCAATCTTCCTGACCTCGTCAGTAAGATCTATGAGTGTTAGCCAGTCAACGCTACACTCTCCGGGTGTGATCCAGTCTCAAACTTCCTGTGATCACATACCTGTCTCAATGGTGCTCCATTCTCTGTACTATTTATATACCTTCCTGCTAGCTTATAAACCAAGCAGGTGGTTTTTCCGGTCCCGCTTCTCCCGAGAATGAAGGCTGGGGTGAGGAAGTGATCCACAACTGCGGCCTCCTCCGCCGATATGACTACTGGGTATGCCACCATTCCCGCTGTAGAAGAAATGTTGTCCAGAACAGTGGTAGTGAGGCTATAAAACTTTGCTATTAACCCCAAATTTAGCACCCTAGAACCAATTCAAGTAGAGCTATTGCGACTTCTTTACCTAGTTGAACTGAATCATCGAAATCATCATCGCTAGTATCACCAATCTCCATACCCCCACCCTGATCATCACCCAAGTATACCTCTACTGGATACCTGACCTCCTGTGACCCATCCAAATCGACTCTGTTGCAAGCCTCCACTCGAGCTTCCGTATAGGCTTGATGCGCCCGATGAATCTGCACACCAATTCTATCCATCTACTCCATCCTCAATATTACTACAGCTACATCGCTCTAGGACTAGACACATACATTTTTAGGCTTTCCAATAGCCCATACTAGACAGCGGTTACTTGTTGTTAGCTCTCTACTTATGAGGCCAATCTCAGAGGGATTCGAACCTTTTATAACCTGGTAATCTTTGCAATACCTTTCATCAAACGCGATATCGATTTGCCATAATATAAAATGCGCAATTTTGTAGAAAGCTTTGAATAAAGGAATTCGATAGCTAAGTGAGTTGTTCCACTTTGCCTTATGGAGTATTCTTTTTCCATCCCAGTCTCCAGAGGCGATGTCGGAAAAAGCGCCCCGAATATCCTTAAGGTTACCTAACTAAGATCAGCAATTTCCAAAACCCTCCGGTTTACCGGAGCAAGCACCTTGTGTGATCTCCGCTCCCAGATTCTCCATGGCCTGTTGGGAAAGAATTATCTTCCATAGTCCCAGAGCCTCACCTAAGAGGGATTTGAGTATATTCGACTCCATGTCCGACCCGAAGTGGCGGCCCCGGGATCGCGTAGGTCCCCACTCGGAATCCCGATTCAGCCCGTTATCGAAGGAATTGTTTGAAGTACAGGATTTGCAAGGAATCATGCGAATAAACTTCGCCAACTCCACGCTACTAGTTCCCCTAGTCCCCGACCTGTGGACTGCACATCCCCTGCAGAGATCAATAATAAATTCAGCCCACATTCCCCTGGCCTGGGGCTCGGAAATGAGACCCTCAAAGCACTTTTTGTGAGTTAGGGCTAAATTCTTCATATGCCCTTCCACAATCAAAATGCGCATTATCTCAGGGAGAGCCCCCAATCTCATGCCAAAATGTCCTAAGGTTTCGGGATCCGATAATTTTACAACTGAGACGACAATTCTTGCAACTGCACACCTAGACTTCAAATCATCGAACCTTTCAGTGAGTAATGAGAGAGTAAAGGCTCTAACAACTTCCCGTAATAGCGAGGTACTGTAATCGTAATTCTGGGGGCTAGGAAATTGACTTAAGAGGCAGGCAAGATTGTTTCCATAAACTTCTATTCTTGAGAAGAAATTTTTAAAGCACTCTTCCTTCAAGAGAAGGTCGAAGATCTGATAAGGTTTGAGAGCCAACGATTCGTATACGGTTTTGAAATCCCTGGGGCTCTGTGAAAATACGAACTCAAGGAATTCCGTGCTTGAATCCATGTTTCTTAGAGGTAGAATGAGTCTAAAAAATCTCGTTTGCCAGGAGAAGAGACACAAGAACGGGCAGTTAGCAGGAACGAAGCCTCAAGGGAGATAGATCTCGGGCTACCCTGTCAGCATTTGTCACACGTTGTTCTAGTTAAACCAGGTAACGCCTGGCTGTTGGTTTTCAGGCCTCCCACCTTTTACGGGTTTGCCCGAGCACATCCCCCATTCCCCACAAAAAAAAGAGACATGCATCGGAAACAATCAACTGCCCAAAGACATTTTAAATACAAAACATTGCAGAGGCAGCTTCAATTTTCTCGCAGAATTACCTACATAGACTTTAGAAATTCCCTATCAAATGAGTCCCCATCTATATAACTGCATAACCGCTATCTTTGGCATGGCATTGAGAAGACTTTCGAGTCGCGATTCTACCCGAAATTACTGGCATAGAAGCGATATTTGCGTTCCCAAAACACGAAGAAATAAGGTGGGGGAGGTTCTGGGACAAGTATATGTATGAAATTGTTTTCTCCCCAAGGCAAAACCCTAGTAGATATCAGTGCGAAAATCCCTTATTTTGGTGAGTAAGCGCTCCCCGTCCTACTTTCTTTATTCGGTTGCCCCGAATGCAGCGGGCGTGATCAAAGGCGTCCAATGCTGCAAGAGTGCAGTACAGTGAAAGCCCCGCTATCATCAGGTCTTTGGGAGACTAGATCTCTTGGAAGTAAAAGGGTTTGGAAAATAGGGAATAGGCTTAGCAGAAGGGGTTGTTACGAATTGGACGTTTTTGTTGTGCAGCGGAAGATTATTGATTAAGTCTTACAGCTAGCTAAGCGAAACAAGAACGGTATATAGTCATGCCCAAACCTAGTCACATGACTAGTGATACGGAATACACACTTCCACGTACCACCCAGTACAACCCAGCATACGCAATAGTGAGTAGGAAGCCTAGACACTTCTCTCGCGACACATCAACTCAGAGGAGTAATTCTCAACAGGGGTGCCAGAAATAAAGTGAGTGATAATTCATGATGGACAAACCTGCGAGTACTACCTTAGCCACAGACCACTTGGGACACCTCAAATTGCCTACAGACTTAAAAGTAACTAGGGCAAATAAGTTAACCTTGATTTCCCTCCAGTAAAGGAGGTGTGGTTTTTTATACCTGACTCAATAGGAAGTACAAAAGTAAAAATGGATACAGGAGAGTTGTGGGAAAAGCTTGATTTCGAGAGTTCAAATTATACTACTTGTAGTAATTTTCTCTTTTCCGGTATTAGGAGCTGTTAGTCAGTAACCTTCAATTTAGATCACATTAGCATTTCTATTCATGCTAGATTATTTTAACAGCTGTTTCTCTATATCTGTGTTCACAGACAATTGACCACATTATGACAGGTTGTGAATAGTTCTTTACCCCCTCTACTTAAGTATTACAGAGGAGATACTCCTAAAAATTATAATTATCACATTTAGACTGCGGTATATTGCTTATTATGTATATAGCTCATAGTTTTGTTGAAATTTTCTCTCCGAATAACTCATCTTGTTTGGAAGAAGAAAAAACTAAGCGGCAGACCTGCCCTATATCATTGCTGACAGGGCTAGTCATTGGGACAAAACTCTCTTTATGCTGACGAAATTGTATTTTTGGGGGGACAGGACATCGGATGCTGGCAGCTGACAAGGAACTACAGTATTTCCAAATCATACAGATGCTAAATGATTGCTGTGGGGGAAACTACAGGCATTAAAAAGTCTTTGTCCTAGCCAGAGTGCAAGTACGAATCCTGGGAAGTGATTCCATTAACTCCATTAAAAGTTTTATTTATACATTGTGAGTAGGTAGCATCGTCAGTCCTCGTATCATGTGAAATGTGGGAAGGGGAAGAGACTACAGAGCAGCATAACTTTCAGCACGAGCAGTGCACAGTACCAGCAACAACTTAACTTAGACTTAACTCTCCCAAACTCCACTGAGCGCAGCGAAAGCCCAATGCCAATAGGGAGGTTTTGCCACGACGGTCGTAACTTGGACTGAAAGATTTTCAACCCACCGGTATCATATACAATGTTCCATTCCATACAGGTACGGTAGTGTACAGTACTCTGCTTAGCAAAACTTCTGATGTCGTTGCAACGTACATAATTCGCCACAAAAAAAGCATAGTTCGTATTTACGACATCGTAGCAAAACGTCCCTGATACCGGCATTGTACCGCAAATTACTGTTAGGGCAGCGGAACTCATGTAATATTATGACAGATCTCGACCAAGATCCAGTCCATTGGTGCTTACCATATCAGCAACCACCTCCGTAGAAGAAGAAAGTATGGACGACTCGGTGGGAAAAGCAGACCAAATAATACTTCATGCAGAACAATCCCGAAGGGATGGATAAATACTTGTCTGATGCGGTAGACTTGACCGGGCCAGGCACAATTTTTGTTCGTCCTGTTTACAGTAACAGTTATGCTTTGTTTTGTTCTGTTTTTGCTACCCTTGACGTGATAAAGACATAAAGCACTGTAAGTTAAACCCAACTTACAAACCCAAAAAAACCAAATAATAAAAACCGAAATAAAAATCTATCATAAGATTTTTTCCTGATTTTCTTCGGTAATCCATTCAATTCCTTGCTTCTCGCAAACGAGTGAACGGCTGGCCCAAGGTATGTTAGCCCATCTCGGGCTGACTAACGTACAACGTCCTCCAAAGTCTACAAACTTCGCCAACACCTCCCGACAGACTGGAGCGGCTGGGGCGCAATGAACCAGAAGAGAAAACATGAAAAGTGAGAAAAAGAAAAACCCAATATACACGTGTTCAAAGCAAATTTCCAAACCCCAACCCCCAGTGCGAAAAAAAAACAGTGAAAACAGAAAATGAACAATAAACAGCCGACCATATTCGAAGGAAAAAAACCCCATTTCGTAAAAGACATAAATGAATGCGTTGAAAAGAACCATAATGAAAAGAGAAAGCCCATTTTTTTCCTTTGGGTGTTTTCTTGTTTCTCCTGTGGTGTAAGAAAAGAAAGAAGAAAAGCCCCGCTAAAGTCCATGTCTATAAGCATAGCAAAAGACAAGACGAGAGAGAACAGAAGAGCCAAAAAAAAGAAGACTCGAACAAGCGTCAGAACCCGTATTCACATGGAAACCTCGTGGAAGAACAAAAAAAGGAACAAAAGAAAGAAACACCTAAAAAGAAGCCTCGTTTTCAAGAAACCTCCATTTTTCTAAAAGCCCAATCTCCGCTGCATCCTAACCACTCCGATCCGAACCCAAACAACGAACCCCAGCCAGCGCTTCTTAAACCCAGGCCTTTTACCTTTCGGGTTCGGTGCTTCGCTCTTTCCGGATAATCCCCACTTCTTGCCGGTACCGTGACGACCGCGACTATCATTGCGTGACTTACTGCTGGCACGGCTCCCATCAAACCCTCCAACCTTCTCCTTTATGACACCACCAATGGCAATATTATCGCCAAAATCCGACTCATGCGACCAGTGCTGTTGATTGCTCGACCCGGAATTTCCTCGTCCACGGCCTGAACAACGTGAAGTAGCCCTTGATCGCTCCTCCTCCTTAGCTTCAGAACGCCGCCTTTTGCGTTCCCTCTTTTCTTCCTTTTTCTCCTCCTTCGCCTCCCATGCCAGCCGTGCTGCGGTGACAGATGCCTCAAATGATGGGGTTGTTTCCGGTACTGATTTGTCCAGCGACGACCGGGCCCTATTGTGAGAGCGCTTGAAGGAGGCCTTAATACCGTGTTGTGATACGTTAGATGGAAATACCGTTGAAGGTAGATCCATAGGTGATACAGGTGATATAGGTGTGGTCATTTGAATGCTAGGGGTCCTGGCCCTTTGGTGTAGATCCGTCATGCTTAAAGTAGGCAACATGGGAGTACTCCTTCCTGTATTCAAGTGAAGTCCACCTGGAACTGGCAACTTGCTGCCTCCCAACGCGTTCCTCCGAGTCCTATCCAGAGTATGCTCACCATCTGACTCGTCACTCGACTCATTCGATGTGTTATACTGCGTGACATCTGGTGTATACCCGCCCCTTCTTGGAAGCTGCCGCTTAGGGTGAGAAAACGTTTGGTTAGCGCCAACGAGTAAAGGAGAGCTCCCACTGGTTTGTGAAAAATTTCTCCGATGCCGATAAGCGAAGGGCGAATCATCTTCGATCCCACTCGAGTCATATCCAGTTCCATCGTAAATACCCAATCCGACACCATTTGGAAGTCCACCATCCGATCGGGACAGATCCAGAGAATTTGAACGAGATCCGCTAACTTTCTTCAGAAGCGGCTTTATTTTTCCACGAGCCTTGTGCGCAGCAACCGATACGGAAGCCGGATGAGAGTGCGAGAGCGAGGGCTGTTCGAAGTGATCAAACGACGGTGGAGGTGAACCAGGGCCCGAGAAAAATCCCTCATCCACGTCGTCGACAGTCTCTTCCTTATTTTTCAAAAATGACCGTCCGCGCTTGTGCAATTTTCCAGGAGTTTTTGTAACATGTCGCGCGGCAGCAAGCCCAGGGTTCAAGCGAGGTGATGAAGAAGTCGATATCGAAGATGGCGGGCCGGTGACAGAGTAAGAAGTCGGCACGGTTGATGTTGAGGATGGATAGTACGATGTTGAGGAGCGGGGTGTAGTGGGGACGAATGATCCCGGATGCCGAGGTGGATGGTAGTGATAAGGAGGCACAACGGAAGCCATCTTGTTTGACGTTGTAGATGGTGTTCAGAAGAAACCCGATAAAAGATGAGCGTATCGTCGATAGTAGGGGTGGGGGATAAACAGAGAGAAAGGATGTTCTCAAGAAGGTCCCTCTGTAAGTTCAGCCAAGAAAGGCCTACGTCGAAGGGCAGTGCACGCGATAGCCTTACCCCGATCTTCGCGGCGAAGTCGGGGTGAAATACACTGGTGACAGATGACGGAGCTGCTTCGTTGCGTGCGGCGTGGCTGCCGCTTGTTGTGCTGCAGTGCCTGCTCCTCCCTTTCTTTCGCCTGGTACACTGGGAACAATGGAACAAAAAAAATTCCTGTCTACAGATCCCGGATACGTCCTCCGTGCGTGGGCGTCGCAGGTCGTCGATCCGGTTTTGTACAAAACGCGACCACAAAACACAAGCCGAGCTAGCTTGAGCTCGACAGTTGAGAACGCAGCCAAGATAAATCCTCCTGGCCGTAAACAATCACAACATAAACAAAAACACAACCCCAACCAACCAATTTTTTCCCTTTCTCTCTTCCTCGTACCTTTTCCGTACGTGGGGGGGGAGGGGGGAGGAAACAGGCAAAGGAGTCCAGTAGTGATATGTTTGCAAACAAGCACAAACTTCCCCCCGCTTTTGTGAGTCGAATGTTATAACCACGCGCGATGAGCAACTAATAAAAGTGCTCGATGGAGGGGGGTTTCGTAACCCAGGATAAGGAAATTCCCCCTTTCCCCGCGCGGCAGGGGAACCGAAAAGGGTAGGTGTGGGAAAATAGAGCAAGACAAGAAGTGAGAGAAGCGAAAAAGACTCCAAGAGAGCAGCCCCAAAAATGTATCTCTTCGTGTGGCTTACTAAATGGGCTTAATTTCTTCGACTAACTACTCAGGCTGAGAGGCTGAGGGCGATAATTCTCTCTCCTCACAAGAGAAAGGATACGCAAACAAAAACGTCGTAATGAGGGGGCGGGGTTATCTAGTATCAGCTGAACCCATGAAATGACCTAAATTTTTCAGAGTTAAAATCTATCAATCATCCCCTCGCGTCGATAAAACAAAGGGTGGGGAGAAAAAGATGGTTATCATGACTTTTTTTCTTCTTACCTCTTTCTCACAACAAAAAGCGGCGATTGTATGTTACCACTTCTGTGTTTGTAATCCTCAAATCTCTAGTGCCCAGCGTTTTTCCGACCGTACGAAAGAAGCAAGGAAAAAAAGAAAAGAGAGTACAGCCTCTCGAATCGAAAATCCACCACCTCCCCCCAAAGGCAAACTCGTGATTCTCGAGAAAATAGTATTATACCGCTAGCCAGATTCTCCCCAGGTTCTTTTTCTCCCTTCGTTTCGTTCTTTCCAGTTTCTTCTTTCCTAACCTTTTTGGCCCAGCCCAGAGGGTGTCTCGATGACGATATCGGTACCGTAGATAGATAAGGATCGTCAAACGTGGGTGGGGGGAGGGGATGGGGAGGAGGAGGGAGGAAGGGGGGAGAGGGAAGAGATGAACCGAGAGATGAGGACGCGGGGCCGGATAGAAGAAAAGAAGGGGAAAGGGAACGGAAGAGGGAGGAAGAGGTCGAACGGAGCAACAAATGAGGACAAGATACAAAAGGAAATTTCAACCCAACGTGAAGCCCAAATAGAAAAAAAGAAAGACATAGCACGATGCGGGATGCAGCACCGTAAAACTCTTGCGATTCGCTATCCCTGTTAGGTCGCTAATCTCGGGATTCAAAGAGAAAGGTACTTAAGAGGTATTAGTGCCTTCCCAACACAGTATAGCCTAGCTCTAGTGGATCTCATTAACTGGCATTCACAATCCCATTAACTTGCCAAATTAAACCTATCTTTGACTAATGTCATGATTTATAGGGATATTTAGGGATAGTAAATTACGTCTCATCTTACACATTCTTGTACTCTAATAGAAAATACAAAAATATATTTATCTTTTATATCCTCATAAAAAATCTTTCATAGTATCCTTATAGATATTTAATCTCAACCTTTCTTAAAATACTTGAAGCATTCCAATCATTTTCCTTAGAACATATTCAAATTGCTGTATAAATCTCTCATAATTAAACAAGTAGTTAGCAAAACCTAGTATAAAAGTAAATTTATTTATCTGATTTCTTTATTTTCAAATTTAGAATGCTTTAGTCAATTTTCAGATAAAAAAGCCTATTAGAAAATTTGAAAAAATTGTGTAATAATATTATTCAAGAAATATTTATTTTATATTCTCAACATAATTTCATTGGAAAGTAATAAAATACCATAATAATTTTGTACTATATACTAAGTATATCTTAATTTAAAAAGTTTAAGTTTACAAAATTTATACTTAAAAGTTAACTTTATAATTATAATAAAAATAGTATACTAAAATAGAATATATTTTTTATATAATAATTATTATTCATTAGGGCCTGTTCGGTATACTACTTTTATGTTATAAACATAGTTTTTATAGTATAAATTTTTCTATCTAAAACTTTTATATTGAGTAGGTGTTTGGTAAGAACCAAAAACAGGTGTTATATTTCCTCTGGCAAGATATTTATTTTATTCTACATTTTTCAATAAGGGTTTGTCACAAACCGGATTGTGACAAGGCAGATTGAAGAGATGGAATAAAGGTTTTCACATGACTTACACTTGTGAGTTATTGGTGTTTATTGTTATGTAATAACTCACAGTTGTGAGTCATATGATGTTATAACTTTTACATATGACTTATATTTATGAGTTATGAGTTTTACGCATGTGATACACTTTACAGCTTTCTTTCCTCATGGGGTATTTGTAATCCTGGGATACTGTTAGTGCAAGTGCTTTTTAAGCTCAACCTATACTTGCTCAATAGGATTTAAATCAGGAGAATAAGGGGGATGCTCCTCCACCTCAATAGAGTTTCTCTCCAACCAATCCATAATACTATAAGTGTTGTGAACAGGAGAATTGTCTTACTGAAACAGAATATCTTGCATGCTAAAAGAGATTATTTGATGAATCACAGGAAAAGTATTTTTTCTTAAAAGCTCAACATACCTGATCTTATTCATATTTTAAGTAATAGAAATTAAAAAACCTTTTCTCTTACCCCAAAAGCACCCTAAATCATAAGCGAAATTCCCTTATCCTTTTCCTTTAAATAAACACAATCAGCTAGCCACTTCTCTCCAGGTTCTCGAAATACTTATTGCTGCCTTGGATCCTTGAATTTCTCCACACTACACTCATGACTCCAAATCACGGCTTCAAAATCCTCTACTGTCCAATCCCTACGAATAGTAGCCCACCTTAATCTCTTTACTACATGCTCAGATTTAAGCCTAGGCCTTGATTTGGCAAGCCATTTCTTGATATTGGCCTCTCTGAGTACTCTATCTACTTTTTTGTTGATATTAGTTAGTTAATCATAGTCTATCATTCATGGTAGTGCTAGTACCAAGAGGAATTACCAGTCTATATAAAAGAGAAATGTCTGGTGTATATTTATCCCTGAAGACAGATCTGGTCATGTTCCAGTTGTTTTTAGCTACTCAGACAATTATGCGATAATACTGACAGCTGTGAATAGGTATGCAACCACGGTGAGGAAGGTTATCCAGAGATTAGTGCTCTCAAGCATAGGCAAGAAAGCTTTTAATTGTTGTCTAGGACCGGTCAATAATTTGAGCAACAAGGTCAATATTTGTCACGAATGTGGCTTGGCACAGAAAAGGTTTTCACATGACTCATAATTATGAGTCATAGGTATATTATTGTTTCACACATATGACTCATTTAGGTCATATGACTTATTATGTTATGTTTCATAAATGACTCCATTATGAGTCATGGGACATGCACCTGGTGAGAATGCCTTGCGAGTGTGCCTTGCGGGTATGCCTTACACATATGATTTATGTTTTGCACATGACCTCATTATGAGGTTATGGGTTTCGCGCATATGACTCATTCAAGTCATATGACTTGTTTATTGTATTATGATTGGTTTATGAGTTTTTACACATGACCTTGCTATGAGGTCATGGGTTTTGAACATGTGACCACTTTGGTCACATGATTAGTTTGTTATGATTTGGTTTCACACATGTGACCACTTTGGGTCACATGACTACTGATGGGAAGAATACTATATAACGAGGCCGATGTGGCCGAGGAGGATTGGTTCTTCATGCTTTGTTCTAAGTACTTTTCCTACTTCTTGCACTCCGTGTTGGAAGTGAGTATAACCAATACTTTACCTTATTTCGCTCGTGATAAATACTTCATCTACTGTTACTTGTTTGTGTTTCTCGTTTCGGGCGGTCGGTTAGCAGTAGTTGTTCTCGCTTAGAAGATACTTCAGTATGAGATATCTGTGACCTGGTCCCGGTAATCACTGAGTATAGTTTAGGTGAGGATGGCGTCTTCGACAGCCTCCTCATCCACGGATTCTCCCCCCCCTTCAAGGATGTCGTCCCCTGTTCAGTTTGGCTCCTACCCTTCCTCCTCGCTTAAGACAGCCCGTGTGGCCTTATCTCTTTCGCCCGCTACTGAGGCCGACCGTGGCCTCATCCCCACAACTACACGGTCGTACGTCGCACCCAAAGGGAACTTTAGTTTCCTACAGTTTCACCACTGCCACGGGTATCAGAACGCGGTTAACCCGCAGTTTGATGATTTGGTTCGGCAAATAGTCGCTGACGTGACCGTTGCCACGATGAAAGAAGTAGAGGTTTTGGTGAGAGGTTTCCTAATTGGGAGAGGCTGTTCAGCCACGTGTGGCTTGAACAAGGATACTACCACAGGACTCTTCGTTCGGTTCAACTTGGACCATGGCTCGGAATATTCTCCAGCTCCCGTACCTTCTCCTCTTAAAGATTCTCAGGCTATAGTCCCTGAATCCTCCATCCCTCCTGCCAAGGACGACTCGACTGCTACCATGGTTGTAGCTAGCTCTTGGTCTGCCACTCCTCCCCTCACTAGGGCTATCCAAAGCAAGATGCCCAGGTTCCTCCACCAGGCCCACAATGATGAGACCGGCTTCTCGACTCCCTCCTTCCTGGTAGGAATGCCTTCAGGCGAAAGGGCTCTTTATGAAACCCCAAGGTTCAAGCTGGACGACCCTAATAACGAGGACTATAACCCTCCTGCCTCTGGAACCCGCCGCTGGACATGGTCGGCATCTCCCGCTAAGTGATCTGCTACTCCTCTCCTTGGTCCCCAATTTTTGAGGGCTATCAACATCAATGAGGGACGGAGAAAACAGATTGTTCCCGCTCTTCCTGGCCTACCTCTGGATGTTAACCATGGGCGCTTGGCCATTCCTCCGCCTGTGGTGCTCCTATCGACAATCGAGGCCACACTCCCTTCTCCATCCCCGCTAATGACTGAGGATGTCCTACCTACCTCTGAGGTACTGGCCAGGGACACCCTTATGGGCCTGGGTGATGGACGCAACTCGGAAGCAACTGGGTTGGGCGATAGCAGACACGCCGCTTTACCAGCTATGGGCTCATCACCCCCACCTATTATTGAACGGTGGGTGTCATCTCCTGGGGGCTAACTGAAGGGTCTCTTAGAAGCCCCCAGTAGTGATTCAACCCCATTGGAAGTACAGCTCCCAGAGACCCAACCAGAGGATGCCGACACTGCAGTGGCCCAGGTGGACTCAATCATGGCAGGTATCTGTGAGATGCTGGATACTGGTAGGACTCCCTCTCCTGAACCCCGCTCAGGTAGTGTAATCGGGTCTATGTTGGAGGGCCTAGAGGACATCCGGTCAGGTAATACTCAGCCTCTCCTCTCCTCGGACTCTGGGTCGATTGAAGACAACACGGTACAAGACGTACGAACTTGGATGAACAGTGGCCCCACCTTTGACGATGAAGGATCAAGAAACGGAATAAACTACTGGAGTCGAATTCATGTTTTGGAACAGGCAGTAAATGCACTGACTGACATTGTTGGCAAACAAGGGGAGGAAATTGAAGCCCTTCAGGTAAAGTTGTCTCCCCGCCGCTGCCCCCCCCCTGCTGCACTTCACAGCACCTCCGCTGTTTCTTTGGAATCAACCCTATCATCCCCTACCTCTAAGAGAAAGGAGGCCTCTACAGAGACTCCTACTGCTAAAGCCTCTTTTACGGAAGTAGTAAAACGAATGGCATACATGCCCAAAACCCCTACTGGCCCGCAAGAACGAGTACGTCCTACCCGGCCTGCATCAGTAACCTCATTCCACTAGTCCTGCAGCAGTAGCAGCTCCTCCAACGAAGGAGGGGTAGTCATGCGAGTAGCCCGTGGAGGTGAAAGCAAGTCTGTTCATTAGGAAGAGGAGGAGGGGGAGGAAGAAAAAAAAAGAAAAAACGAAGGAAGCATGGCAAATGCCTGAGTAGCGCTGCCAAAAGGAGGAGAAAGGCTTCCAGAGAGTCTGGTGAAGAAAGAGAGGCGGCAACCCCGGCCAAGACTCAGGAGAGGGCTGATAAACAGGAATCGGCTCTAAAGGATGTGATACCTGTTACTACGATAGCTCAATCCAGGCCAGCAGCCCTGACCAGTGTTAAAGTAGCCACGGCTCAGACAAGACAGGAATACCATCGAGTACCAATGGGGACTCCAGACTCACTAAACTCAGTACCACCACTGCCACGCTCGTCGCCAACCCCGAATGCTAGAGGGAGGTACATTACCATGCGCTTCACCATGGGAAGAAGGTTGTCCTGCCAGAAGGCGTCGATATTGAAGCAATCCAAAATCGGATCAATGTGACCTTTTCCAATCAGGGAAAGATACGGGGAAATGCTCTTTATATTCGCGCAGGACACATCCGGCCGGAAATTGAATACATCTTCCTGATCTTGGCGGCACACTCCGTGACAGAGTTAGGCAGCCGGCTTGATAAAGCCAGGCTCGACCTGCTTAGAGAATTGTCACTCCCGGAGTTTGAGTTCCAGAGGAACCTGGAAAAGGTGAAGATTTTTGTTTCTGGTGTCCCACTTGCTGACACAGGACGAGGATCGATTTGGAGAGTGGAAGGATGGACTGGAAGCGCGGCTTTTAACGGCCTTCGCACTGATCTGGAGCAATCCAATACTAGTGTAGTCACTGTTTCCCGGCCCAATATTATGGGATCTATACACGCCATGAGGTAGGCCAATGCTACAAGTTGTGGCATCCGCTTTGTGGTGGAAAATAATGAGGCCATCAAGGAAAGACTGGCAGAGGGAAAAATTTGGTTGCGAGGAGGTGCCCGCAATGTTCGGGTTTTCGAAAAGTATCGCCCCCTGAAAGTATGTGGTAAGTGCCTGGAAACCGGCCACTTCGAGGTGACATGTGGCCACCCCCCTCTGTGCCGATTCTGCTTCAGAGAACATTTCTCTCGGGAGCACATGTGCAGCAAGCTGGCTTGTCTCAGAGGAGTGGGTCAGGCCTGTGGACATACCAGGAAACAGTATTGGTTGTGTGACTGGATGGACCACTTCACAGGATATGAGCGATACCCAGGCATCAAATCATCATCCTCAACTCTACCTTCCTCGCCTGCTGGACAAGGAATAGCCACACCAACAAGACCCGCCAAGGAACCTGTTGGAAAACCGGAACAGTAGGGCAGGAGGGCAGAAGAGAATAGAAGGAGAAGAAGCCGCAGCTGTAGGAGGTCCCCGACACCTAGGCTGGTCGAAATCAGCAGTGATGAGGAAGATGAGGCTCCCTGCCGTAAGTCGGAAAAGGCCAAGGGTAAGGAACCAGGACAGCCTTCCCCCTCCCCGGCACATGGAATTTTAAAAACTAGGGCCGGTACTACCACTAAACCCTGCGATGAGGAAATAAGTTGGGTTGCCTGGGATCCGGATACCGGCTCCGCCTATGCCTCTGGCTCCTGCGGCCCAAGTGGATCAGTCGAGGCCCTCTTTTAATGCTTATTACGACATTGGCATTAAACATGGGGAGGAGTAGTCGGAATCGGGCACTGGCGTTTGATTTGTTTTCCTTTGTTGATTTGTTGTTTATTATTGAACCTCCTGTGGATCAGGAGGGACAATATGTACCAGTAGATGTTGATGGGTGGGATTTGTTTTCCTTTGTTGAAAAGTCAGGTGTTGAGGTATTTGTTCGGTCCCACATTTGTAGACTGTTTCAGGTAGTAGGGCATGAGGAAGGCAGTGCTCAGATTGGGTATTGGGAAAAAGGGGCAAAGAAGGTGCTCGCTGGAGTTTACTTTCGACCCGGCTATACCAAAGATCAGTTTGTCCGATGGTTGGATGAGCTTGGGGAACCTGACATCGTGATTGGAGATTTCAACGCCAGACATCAAGACTGGAACCCCAACGCAGACCATAATAATAAAGGTTGACGGTTGCTAAAACAATGGTTCACGGCCCCGATTCGTGATATGAATATGGTACCTCCGACAGTGCCAACCCTTCGAGATATTTCCAGAGTCGATCTATGCCTGCACCAGGCGCCATATGTCAGGCATCAATACATGGATGCTGCTGGCTGCGAGCATAGTGCTCAAGCCCTCAAGCTGAAGGTAGACCTCCCTGACAACATTATGCATCGGAGGCCAGCTTGGAAAAAAGCAGTATGGGAAAAGGTTGGGAAGCAGTTAGACGCCCTTAAAGAGGTGGGAGATGAGAGGTTGTGGGAAGGGGTGAGGTGAGTGGTAAACGCCCTCCCACGGGCCTCTGTTGACAGAGGTCAGTGCTAGTGGTAGACACCGGAGTTGGAAACGATGAGGTTGGATGTGGCTCAGCTACGGCGATACTCTAAACGCAAGACGGAGCGGACGGTGAACTACAAGCTGGTTAGGAGTGTTTATCGGGCTTGCCTGTTGAGGGCCAGGTTCGAACACATCAGGACCAAGATAGCTGAGAGTTAGGACCCAGACATTTTTCGGCTAGTGCGAAAATTGGAAGCCAAATGAACACTTCCCTCTATGGCCCAACCAGATGGATCCTATGCTACAACGCATTCAGACATCAGCGACCTGATTGCACAGCAGCTATCCCCTGGCAATCCTGCCCCTTAGAAGGACTTCATGATTAATATGGACAGTGCTCAGGAAATGGAGATTGCCCTTGCTAGGTCCCCTATGAACACAGGTCCAGGCGAGGATGATATCGGATATCCTTTCATACGGTTCTGGAAGCGGAGGGATGCAACGACTTTGCAACGTCTGGTCGACTACGGGCTGCGTCACGATATTCCAGATTGGCATCAGGCAGAGGTAGTGCTTATACCAAAGATTGACAAACCCAGATACGATGTCGTCAAGTCATGGAGAATAATACACCTCCTCCCGACACCTGCGAAGGTTGCAGAATGTGTGGTCTTGCTGAGATTAGCCATGTGTCTTAACTTGGAGAAGACACAATTTGGTTCTCGCCGGAAGAGGGGGGTTCATGATACCATGGCAGTGGTCTTTGAATTCCTACGGTATAATGAAGGCTATAAACGGCTGATTTTATCCATGGACGTTGAAGGAGGATTCGATAACATTGATGTTGACCTCCTGTCAGACTTCCTGGTTGCCTGGGGGTGTCCGTCAAACCTGTGTCAGTGGGTGTGAAGATGGACTTCCTGTCGGTCAATTCATTTCTGTTTTAATAGATGTGTCTCCAAGACCTACTATGTCAGCAAAGGGGTGCCTCAGTGCTCGCCTCGCTCTCTTTTTCTCTTTAGGGCCTACTGTAACGATCCCTTTCTGGATAGTTAGTTCTTGGTGACGGGGAACAATACTTCTCGTTTCTGTCTCTTTCTTCCTTTGTCTTACGATAGCTCTAGGCCTCTGCCTACGTTACCAATAGTATAAGACCTTTGTCTTCTTATCGGGAACGCCTATCGTAAGCTTTCTCTAACTCGTCTTCGTGAAGAACCTTCCTCGGCGTAAGAATAACGTTGTAGTAAAGATAAAGATTGTAACACCGTTTTATATTTGTTAAAGTAATATATAGGAAAAGTACTTAGAACAAAGCGTGAAGAACCTATCCTCCTCGGCCGCATCAGCCTCCTTATATAGTGTTCTTCCGCCTATAGTCATGTGACCTAAAGTGGTCACATGTGCGAAACTAAATCATAACAAACTAATCATGTGACCAACATGGTGATATGTTCAAATCCCATGACCTCATAGCGAAGTCATGTGTGAAAAACTCATAAACCAATCATAACACAATAAACCAATCATATGACTTGACCGAGTCATATGTGCGAAACATAAATCATATGCATAAGGCTTATCCACAAGGCATACTCGCAAGGTACACTCACAAGGCACACTCGCCCTGTGTACGTCCTATGACTCATATTTGAGCCATGTGCGAAAGCATCACAAATCCCACACATAACAAATCATATGACCCAAATGAGTCATATGTGTGAAATAATAACGTACCTGTGACTCATAACTATGCGTCACGTGAAAACCCTTTCCTCGCTAAGCCACGTTCGTAACACCTATGTGGTGAATATATTCACACCGTAAATGCGATACTCCCCTGGGGTCCGACAGTTGGTAGTCTCATATGTTAATGACAGGGTTATCATGGTGGCTGCAGATTCTTGTAACGCTGCCCGGTACCATGTAGGAGAAGTTTTTGCAGACTGCGATCGCATAGCAAGGGCTAGGGGAATGGGGTTTAGTGCCCTCAAGACCCAGTAGATCGGGTTTGGGGACAGGGCGTGGGAAGGAATGGAGTTGTTGGGAGAAGTGATTTTGCCTTCTGAGGATTTGCAGGTCCTTGGTTATAGGTTTAATGTATTTCTTAATTTTTCTTCTCATGTAAAGTATTAGTTGGAAAGGGAATTGGGCGTTAGGAGAAGAATTTCGGTGTTGGTGAGAAGGTTTGGGAGCATTGGTGGGCTAGGGGCGTGGGAGACTTACCAGTTGGTGCAGGCAGCCTACCTTCCGACCGTTTATTATGGACTTGAATTTGTAACCGACTACGGGTCGTATGTGAAACAGATTCAGGTCTACGTCAACGACTGTCTCCAATCAGTTTTCTGGACCCCTATTAAGCTGGCAAACAACATACTACTAGCTGAGTTCGGAACACCACCTGTTGGCATCCAAGGGAGGTATCTGCAGCGGAGGTGCTACAGCTGATTTATTAACTACCGGTACTGTGATCAACACCTGTGGTTCGGTGAGATACGGCTCGGTTGAAAGTAGGAAGGGATGGTGGCACATCGGCAGAACTCGGACAAGGAGCTCACCTGCCACCCCACAATTGCGATTGGGAAAGGCAAGGCGGTGATGGCTGCACGCCACCATTCGTTGTACACAGATCTTTGCAAGTCCTCGGATGTGGTCATATACACGGATGGGTCCAAGTCCTCTGAAGGGGCCGGTGTGGCATGGGCGGTATTTGAGATAGGAGCCATGACTCGTGTAGACAGGTGCTCAGTTCTCTCGTCTTGGAGCATTGTTGAGTGTGAGCTGTTTGCAGCTGTCTGTGCACTCCGACATGCCCAAGGGATGGCCAAGAGGCGCCCGGTTCATGTGTTTCTAGACTGTGTTCCAGCCCTCACCCCTGTAGACAATATGTTCTCAGAAGGACGTTCGGCTGAGCTGTGGGAAGTTATGGCACCATTGCTTAACGGATTCAGCCACGTCAGCCTTAGCTGGGTTCCAGGACACATGGGTATCGACGGCAATGAGATGGTAGACCTAAAGGCTAAGGCCTGCGCAGGTTACCCATTGTATCCTCTGCTCTGAAAAGGGGTTAGCTTTGGAATCGGGCATGTGGCTCTGGCTTGAGAGTTGCAAAAAGAAGAATGGATTCCTGGCACGATAGGGAGGGAGCTGGGTATTATGCTCGTGAACTTAGGGCACTTAGGCATCTTCACGGACTCACCCGCATGGACTCCTATATTTTGATGAGGGTCCGCAGTGGGACGGAGTTGGTCGGTCATGACAGCTGTAAGGAGAAGGACAACAGACACCACTGGATTGAGTGCCCCCGTTATGCTGTAGGACGACCTGCTGACGAGGACTTATACAAGGATTCGGCGATATCATGATGGAAGTCCTGGTAGGTGAGCCACAGGTGGTTAGGCCTGGGGATTCTCCGGCATGTTAGAGCAGTAGACGGGGAGTTGGTAGTGGCAGGTAACCCCTTTGACGGCACACTGATGGTGAAAAGAGGTGGCTGGCTGGCAACGGTAGGAGATCCCACAGCCTGCGCCCGGTGCGAGAAAAAATACGATGGCAGTGAATGCCTTCTGCCGGGATTGGTGACCATGCCGAAGAAGTGGTTCTTTTTGGCCAACCAGCGACGTTGCGACTGTCCTTATTGTGGAACTACGATTTCTGCGACGGCCACCCAGAAGCGAGTCACCTTCGCCGAACACTTTGAGAAAAAGCCCCACTGTTTACAAACATGTCACGATCAGTTTTGGCATTCTCAGTACCAACAATGGGACAAGCTGGACCTCGCGACTCAAATGTCGGTAGTTTTGCAGTGGGCTAAGACAAATGAATTGTTGAAAGAAGAGTGTTGTTCGTTTTGTGGGATGGTTCTGGCCGAGAGATACTTGGATCTGGGACTACATTATAAGAGGACGGAGGGATGTTGTAATAGACTGTATGTTTCCTTTGTTGAGTATGTGGGACAAATTGTGCTGGAGGCAGATAGGAGTGAGGGTATGAGACGGTGGTTGGGTAGTGGGGTGGGAAGACACATAAATCCGGGGTGACGCTAGCGGTCACGAGCGCCCGTGAGCCCACGTAGGTAGTGATTTTTGAATTTATATTTGGAAGGAGTAGTTGCGGGGCGGAACGGTCTGCGGTAGTGTATTTTAGATGGTTTGTTTGTTTGGGGTGTGGGGGAGACTGGTCGTATACCGGTGTTGGCAGTACTAGTATAAATAAAATTAGATTGAATTCTAAGTACTTTTCCTACTTATTACTTTAAGAAATATAAAACACTTTTACGATCTTTATCTTTATTGCAACGCCCAGGAAAGCTCTTTACGAAGAAGAGTTAGAGAAAGCTTACGATAGATATTCCCGATAGAAGACAGAGGTCTTATACTATCAGTAACGTATGCAGAGGCCTAGTGCTAACGTACGACTAAGGAAAGAAACAGAAGGAGAAGAGAAGTATCGTTCCCCATCACCAAGAACTAACTATCCAAGGAGGGATCGTTACAGATAGTCAGAGTAAGGAAGATAATCCACTTCTCAAACAGGAGTCAGATATAGATGTACTATAATTTATTAGAATGCTTGCAGAGTTGAATCGAATGGTCTATACCTTTTAAACCTGCTATACCTGTAGCCTAAGTTAACTCTTTAGATGAAAATGCCACTACCTAGATAGTCAGAATCAGGAAGATGATTAACTTCACAATTGGTAGTGGTATATAGATGTGCTATAGTTTATTAGAATACTTGTGCTGAGTTGAATCAAATGGTATATACCTCTTAAACTTGCCATGCCTGCAGACAAAGTTAGCTCTCTAGATGAAAATGTCAACACCTGGATAGTAAGAGTCAGGAATATGATTAACTTCACAATCTCTAATCAGATATGAATGTGCCATAACTCATTAGAATACTCTTGTCGCGCTGAATCAAATAGTATATGCCCCTTAGACTTGCGGAGCCTGTAGACCAAATTAGCTTTCCTAATAGCAAGGTCAACTCATAGACAGCAAGAGTCAGGAAGATGATTAACTTCACAATAAGTGGTCAGATTTGGACCTCCTATAGCTTATTAGAATACTCTAATCGAGCTGAATTGAATGGTATAAGTCTCTTAAGTTTGTAATATGTGTAGTAAATGTCAGTTTAGAGTAGGAAGTAGGAGTATGGTTGTGGAAGTAGTAGTGAAAAATGTGTTATTATCTCTGATTTAATTTAAGTCTACATTAGAGTACACATTAATAATGAGCAGATAACAATTTCTGATGAAAATTCCCATAGGTATAATTCTTTGCATAGATTCCAAGATTCCTAGCTTAGGCTAAAGCTATTGGAGGCATAAAACAAATGTGCATTTCCTCACATACTATCAGAAGTGAGAACATTTTCTACCACCTGTCTGAGGATGCAGGGTCTGCAAGAGTACTGTGGCTACTATTGTAATACAAATTTTCCTTACTTCTAACTTCTGAACACATAAAATGCAGGAGACTGGAGACACATGGGGCAGACACCTTTTGTCCAACGTAAAAGTTGTTTTTACTGATGTAAATAATCTCTGCCTATACTAAAGATTCTGGCCTAAGTCTTCTCAATGCATATTAAAGTTAGCTTCTACCCAACAAAATTATTAGTAGAGAAGATTATGGAGAGAATTCTAAAAATATAGTAAAATTATATTCAAGTCAATAAACAATTGATCTATAGTGGAAAATATTTCTAACAATAAATATAAATCATCACTCTATATAATAAGGCAAAATTTCTACATAGAATCCTGATAGAGTACGTAAAAATCAGAACAAACTAATTACATTTAGGATACTACTGTCTGGATCACTCCTCAATTGCTCCTAGGATATAGTAAGTATTCTTCTACTATAATAGAAAAGTTGAGGAAAAGATAAAATAATTATTTAACTTGTAGTATATTAAGAAAAGTATTCTGAAAGACTTTATTCTCAAAATATTGTAGGCTTTTTAAATGCAAAAGACTGTAGTTAAGAAATATAATAATAATATCCTATTCAAGAAAAATATACAATATTGCTTAATAGTGGTAAAATTTAAAATAAAGTAATGTCTCAAAGTAAAGAGCTTATGTGACAGGATATAACTAATTGAACAAGTTATAGAATTCAAACAAGATAAAGTAAATAGTTATTGCCAATATACTAATCTGGTAGTAACTATAGTATCTAAAGATACTCAACTTGAAATAGGTAGTAACATATTAAAGGTACAAATTAGAAAATAAGAAAATTATAACTATTTAAAAAAGCTTATGCATAAGCAAAAATATATATACTATGATACTGGGTAAAGTTCAAGTTTTGAGTAAGTAAAAGCTAATATTAAGCTAGTTACAGTAGTAAGAAATAATAAGATTCTGTCACAATTATAGGTATTTCAAATAGGCTAATTATATTAAATCAAAATATTACTTTTTTATTAGGAATAAAAAATATAGTAGAATATTATATAAGTGTATCAAAATTTCACCTAAAAGTAGTATAATTTATAACCAATAAAATACTTAATAATATTAAAATAAAGTTCTTAACAGATTACTAGTTAAACTGATAATACTTTCTACTGATAAAATAATTCAAGTTATAAGTAATTTTAATATTAAATAAAACTTATTATCTAGTATTAAATACTTATAATATAAAATAATTCAAGTTGTTGAAATAAGAATTTAAAATAACAATTTGAAAAATTGTATAAAAGTAAGTATTAAATAAAGTAATAGTATATTTAGAAGAGACAGTAATATTCTAAGAATATTCTAATATTTATTCTTAAAGAGTCTGAGATTACTACTTTCTTAATTATAATGAGAATTTTATTATTTAATTTATTTCTAATTGTATTTGTAACAGAATAATATTTATAAATAGCTAGATGACTCAAGTTGTGACTGTATTAGGAAAGTACTAATTTCTCTCAGGAACTTTTACTTCTAAATTCTGAATCATATTGCAAATTGTAACCATTAGTATGGTGGGTAAAGAATAAAAGTTAAAATTAAAATTAAAAATCTTTCCAAGTTATCTATAATACCTAAATATGGAAATCTACAGGAGAGGCTTTTAGTGAAAGAAAGAAAAGAAAAACAACTATTTTGTTGTAGGTACTACTAAAGTGAGAGATGTGCCTTCAACCCGTTCCAATTCCGAGGACAAACAAGAAAAGAATGACCCATGTAGTGATAAAAAAGCAATGGACACACCCCCAAGCCAGAGAGTATGTCTCTCATTGTCCGATAGAGAAGACGAGAAAAAAAAATTTGTTGCACAGACATCACTTGAACCAACTGCACAGGAATCACCACCGAGCAGCTTGCGCATACATATCTCGCACGTAGGAACTCCATCATTCCTATGTATGGAGCGCGCGGTGGGGTTATGCGGGTTACAAGTACATATAGTAGTAGAGATGTCAATTTCTCGCCTGTACCATCCTATATCTCAAGTTTTCTTCCCTACGCTTACAGATGCTGGACATACTGCTGATAGGAACATGCAATCAATTATCCTCTCATATGTCAGAGCTTGGATTCATCCTTCCATCCTTCCGCCTACAGTATCTATCAGCGGTAGATGATCATATCCCACCGGCTTATCATGACACCCTTTGTCGCCATCCAAACCTTTGGTCAAAGAAAACTCTCTCGAGGGAAAAATACTGATGGCAAAGGAGCCCGAGGAAAGTCGTCGCCTTCTGTCGTCAAAAGCCAACAGCTCATTCGTTGCCAATTTCCAGCGACCCGATCTCTCCACACCTATCGGCAGTCTACTCGTAACAAGCGCCACACAGCTAAATCACCTACCTATCCGCGTGGTTACCATAAACAAGATCACCAAACAATTTACCAGCATCACATTCCCAATTCCCGTGACCTTTTACAGACATGCACCCCCATCTCCCCCCTTTCGAGGGCAAAAAAAAAAGATCCCAGTCCAAAGGAGATACGACGACCGTGTCATAGATACCGTAGCTTGTCATGCCAAATTCAGTAAATCGACCTGTCACTTGAGATCGCCTCGTCTAAATCTCAATGAACCCCCACTCCCTTGTCAATCCTGTCCCCACTGATACAAGCACCAGGCACCCCTACGGAAAGAAAAGGAAGAATGCCAATCCTGGAACCCGAACTTGACTAAACAGCGAATGCTCACTTCGTTCACATTGCATCGCAGGAAGGAAGGAAGAAGAAAAAGAAAAAACAGCGAAACAGCACAGGAGTTTCCACGCATTCACATCTCATCGCCAATAACCACTTTGCTTCCCGGCAAACCCTATGCGAGGAAGCAAAAAAATGGATTAAAAATTGGACCCTCTTTCCTTTCTTCCTCACCCCTGATATCGTCGAGCGAAGCTTCCGTGATGAGGAAAACGGAAGGGTAAGTGACAAAATTATCATGCAAGCTCGTCGAATCTTTCTTTCTTCATGTGGGGAACAAGAGGAGGGAAAGCAGGAAAGGATGAAAAAAAAAAAGGGAAAGGAAAACACGCACACATGCTTGAGGACTCGAGCACAAGCAGTGGCAAAAATACAAGAGGAAGAAAGCCCATCTAACGCCGTCTAGTGGCTGGCCCGGGATCGTGGAGGTGAGAAAAGGGTCCAACTTACTTTTTCTCGAATCCGTCTGCTCGGTTAACTAGTGGCGGTATTCCCGTGGCGGTGGCTAGCGCACTTTTTGCTCCTAGAAAGGGTTAGGGGATTTTAAGCCTTACTAGAAGAGCTCAAGACAGAAGGGGGATCCCCAAAACGTGCGTACCGATTCCGCTAGCTTGAATAGCTACAGTAGCAAGCAAACACACTTCTGCTCCTGCTGCTCAGGCCTGCTGCTTGATTGATTGCTTGCTTGCCGGCTGCAAGTGGGTGCGAGCGAGATCACGGATGGACAACTCAGAGCTCAGGCTCGGTGAGGTTCATAGCGTTCGCGCTGAGATATTTAATACCACTCCGTGGTGAATTTCTTTTTGCCCTTCCTCTGCTGGACTTACCATTCACGTGTAGGGGCATTATCTATGTATCGAGTAGAGTGCTGTGGAGGCGCCAGCAAGTTTTTCGCTGCTCAATCGGGGGCGTACCTGCACTGTATCGTGCGTTACGTGTTATGGAATTATTTTCGTCTGCGGATTTTGCAGAAGTAACTCACTGTACGAGTACTCGAGTACGCCTTGGCCCATTGTAGATTTGTCGTGAGATACTGGTATTGTAACGGTACCTTTATGGCTAGTTCAGATACAGTAGATACGATGGATGGCGGTGGTGCTGTATCGTATTATCTATCATACAGCACTGTACCGTAATCTGCTCCAGTAGACTACCGGTTCTTACCCTATGCCCCGAGGAGAATCTCCCTCTCAATTTCCACCGCCGGCCATGATAATTATGATACCATACTGTACCTTGGTTCTTCCCTAGTTTCCCACCAGAGGAAAAGATGAAAACCTGGGAGGTGGAAAGTCACCGAGAGGTCAGAATGAACCTCACCTAATCTCCACCAAAATTACCCAAATTTTCTTAGAACCTCACTCATTTGATTCCCAGCCACGGCCACCTCTTAGACCGGCAAGACACTGAAAATTTTGTGCCGCCCCTGTCAGTTTCCGAGACATGAATGACTAAGAAGAGAGCTTAACCCTCAACTACTGTAGTCGTTTTTTTAGTATCCTGACACTTTTGGAATCGGCTAGGACTCGAGTGACGGTACTATACCAGATACCGGTGGCCGAGCGCGATATTCCCCGGCCATTATCAGCGTCGGAGTGGCTATATATCATACCTAATATTAGTTATGGCCCGAGGTCTACGCAGCGGGGGGAGGTTTGGCTTACGCCGTTTGGAGTGCCAGAAGGTGGATGGCCGGGTCGGCGGTGCCTTTTCAGTTAGCTAATAGAAATTTTGGCTTCTTAACCTCTGTTCTCAGACACAGGCAGGGCACGAAATTTTAGGTGTTTCGCCGGTCTGTTCGTATGATATGAGGCACTGTTGCTCGAGTATAATACGCTAGCTTATGTTCTAGTCCTGTAAGCCAACCAGCCAGCCCCCGCGCCATCAAGCCTAAACAAAAGCGGACTGAAACGAAATAGAACAAATCGAATAAATTTAAGGATAGCACAAAACACCGACCGACTGGACTTACTGGAGTCTCATTTGGGTTGTTCAAAAGAAAATTTTGGGTTCACCAGGGGTTCAGGGGTTCTCATTTTAGCAGTATCTTGGCAAAAAAGTGTCTGTGTTCTCGAGAATTTTAGAAACTCTACTGTACAGTACTCGAGTTATCGTAGGTATCATATGATAGTCTGACAGTAGGGGTGGGATATAAAAAAATAGAGATCCGTCCAATCCAATTCACCTGGCTGCACTCCTGAGGGAATGGCGTCTCAGCCTTGACCGACTTACAGTTAGCAATCAAATTGGGGTTTAGAAAAGCTTTCTAATTTCCTCGAGTCCTCAAGGGGTCCCACCAAAAAAACACTTTTTCGGAAATAAACACCTTCCCAAGTCATCTCCAGGAACACTTCCATCCGCCCCCATTCATCGAGCGAACCCGGGAATATCCACCCGCCCATCCATCTGCCCGTGCCGTTGAATTCCAGAACCCCCTCCTCCCCCCAACGGCGGCACCCCCTCCGTCAGGGCACAGACCAGATATCTCCATCAAAGGGTTTAGAGGATCTTGGCGGTTGGGGCTCTTCCGTTCAGCTAGGGTTCTGCCCTCTACCCTTGAGAATTCCTTTCATTGTCCCCCCCATCAAGCAAAAGGCCCAACGCAAAATGTCATCGCTAGAAAAACCTATGTTTTGTCGTGTGGTAAGATTCGTTTTTTGTGCTTTCACACCTGTGCCGGGAATACCGGACCCATATGCAAGCAAGTGTTAAGGCGGGTTTTTTTCTGGTGCTTCTCGGGTCTTTGACCGGAACTGCCAAACTGTACCACCTCAGTCATATTGGAATCTTCACGTGTATCGCGTTGCCACTGTTTTATGTCGGTAAGGCTAGGGTACTTATGGGGCTGGTGAAACGAGAGGTATTTGTTTTGTTTTACGTTTTTTTCCGGGAGGAGTGCTGTTGCTGCTGCTCTGGGTGCCCGGCGGCGGGGAAGGTGGTGGTTGCCTGGTGCGCAGTTGTATCATAGTGGTTTTCCTTGATGAGATGCGGCGCTGTTATCATATCGTGGGAGCAATCCGAGAAGTGGGATGTGATAATTACAATAATTTAGATATTACTTTACCATGGCTTTCGCTTATCGTACCCTCCCTACCATTCACGCATGGGATGGGGAATCGCTCGACGACGGAGGGGGGTCCATCTTCCGCCCTATGGTACGGCAGTCTACAGATCCTACCGGGAGATGCGATACGGCGAGTAGGCGTGGTCGTAGGTGGGTGTGTTAGGTTTGGCATTTCCACCTCGGGAAATGCGATTTGCACTCGTACCGGTACCATCTTGTTTCGCAGCCTTGAGGCTTTCCAAGTGGGGTTATTGGTTATCATAGTGGGGTGTTTGACGCGTCGCATAAAATGTAGTGAATTAACCAACGGTAGCTTCCACGAGTAGAGTCCCAAGGCCTACATCCTCAACGACAAACCCCCATGGCGGCTGAGTCCACGGTGAACTATTAAGAGGCTGGTCGTCGCAAACGTGGAATCGGACCCTTGAGTTAAGGCGACTTTTCTACAGTACCGGTAGCTTTAACGGATCTTAGGCTCCGTGGAGGGCAGATATTGCATATGTGCTACGATACGCCGGGTATGATTGCTGGAATAGGAGATGTCGAGGGGGTTTCGTAGCGCAGTAGGGCTTCTACTCGTATTGTGCGGTGAGAGGCTCAGAGGTGTTCGGGATCCGATTGGGGGGGGATACGTCAGGCTCGGGGCGTTGGCGAGGCTGAGAAGCACAGAAACTTAGAACGAGTGATTATTTGTGATCCTCCGAAACCAGTATTGGAGTATTTCTTGGAGCTTGGGTTTGGCAAAGGCGGGATTAGGAATCAAGACTGGTATTGAGGTGGGCTCAATCTCCGTGCCTCCTCTATACAGATTACGTCTATTGTCATAGGAGCGCTGGCCCGGTTGTCCTTGATTCGACTTGGCGCGAGGCGGGATTTGGGGGTTCATGGGCATAGGGAAAGGCGAAGGCGAAGGCTAGATAGCTGGAGCTGGTACGGGTGTTAATTATCCTAGCCGCATTGCTTCAATAGTGTTCAGGGTCGTGTGTGCGGTACAAAATTTGGTATTAGTGGTTAGGCGGAATTCGGTCTCGTATCAAATGCTTCCTATATACATGAATTGCTATTTTTAAGCTCTAGCCCTCGCCCTCGTGTGGTATGATACACTGATGTTCATGCGCCTCTGGAACTCACAGCCGAAAGGGTTTGAGGTTGAGAAATGTCAGCGACCTTCCGATAGAGAGAAGTATGATGGGACTGAAGGACTGTGGTGATTGCTGTTTTTTCTACTTATTTCCACTCACCATCTCAATGATGATGCCCTAGTCTCCTGCTCCGCCTGGTCTCCTCCACTCGGGACCACATGGCGCAGGACCAAGCATTTGCCCTGAATCACCTCCTGGCACGTGAGGATTCCGCCGAATAGTAACTGCTTACAGGCCATTGTATGAAACTGAACGTTTCCGGAATTGGTAGGCATGAAAGCTTCGTTGAGGTCATCCTATTCGAGCTCTTGCCTGCTCTCTAGCTGTAAATTGTGAGAAGATATAGTGGCAACTCGACTAATCGCAGAAAGTGCTGTATCGTTGGCCTTGACTCCTCTATCAAGGCCTAATGTTTTTTCTTTCTTTCTTTTATTTTTGCTGGTACGGGCTTTAGTACCACAGGTATTTATGTTCTACTTGGATAAATGTAGCCTTTGTAAAGTAAATCTATATTATAGAAAACAACATAGATTTACAGTACTATGGCTTCTCTTTTGAGATTTATATTGCTGTGCAATCATTGCAGATTACCAAAAGGTAATGCATGAAAGCAAGTGGCTTTCTCCTATCTATACTAGAATATGCCCTTCGACCTGCCCACCTATGTTTCCATTCCACCTATTCTTATACGTTTTTCTCCTGTTTGAATTAGTAAATACCCCCCTACCTACCCACCTATAATTTTATCTAAATAAAATTGGGCTCTGTTTTGCCTGCACGATGCCAATAAGGGTATATTTCAATTCTTTTAAGGAGGAGGAGTATGTTCCATAATACCCAAAGCAGGTTAATTGCAGGGAGAAGATCTTTGTCATAGTTGGACAACAGATGCTCTTCCATCCGTTCTGTTATTTTGTTTATTCGGTTATCTGATAACCTTAAGATGGCCTGATAATCTTGGCGGTATTGGAGGGATTGCACGGTATGGGAGGAATAGAACATAAGTACCCGTGGCGTTGGAGAATTTTACCCATATTTTTACTGTCTTTTACAGGAGCTGAGCAGCTCTCTATTCTGGTGCGTTTTCATTCCCCTTTCCAGAGTGGGGGATTCTTGTCTGCGCAGCACATGGTTCGGTTATTCGATCTCTAAGGTATAATGACTCACTGGAAACACCTGTCATATTGGGAACGCTTTCTTGTATGATCTGTGTGGAAAGAGGATAAAACAGAGACTTAACCTGATCTTGACAGAGCCCTCTTTGGCTAAAGCTTGAGTCAGATTTAAGCGGTGTGTGAGGGTGATGGAATAAGTTGGAAACGCGAGTTGGTGAGTGAGCGGGGTGGGAAATTTGAAACAGATTGTTTGGGTATGATATGGAATATTCGGAGCATTCTGCAATTCAGAGGGGGGTTATGCGAGCCATTTGAATGGTGATTCTATTCCCGAAACTGGGTGGGCTCGTTCGGTATTGAAGGATATAATAATGGCAATTTTTGCTCGAGTCTACGATAGTCGAGATTGGTACGCAGGAGAGGGAGGTCGGGTCACGTTGATCGGGGAGGATGTAGAAGCCTCGGCGAACGGAGGGAATTTGCTACTGTGAATTCGGTCCTTGCGTTCATTCGGTGTCTGAAAATTAATACCCGGGACACATTTTGCCGGCGTTCCATCAAGTTCGCGATGGGGGAGCACGTATAAGCGTAGACGAGTCCGGGCGGTTCGAATATACGGGCCATGGGACATAAGCTCCTAGAGCTAATTCCTCCTACTAGACGAGTCCCTTGAAGCCAAGCGTTGAGCTCCCTCGTATCCTTTACTCACAGTTCTAAGGAATGACATTTTGTCCTAGCAGAGTCTCCGCCACCGGGCTATATTTCGCTATTATTCCGGTAATAGAGGTACAGCACCATATTAGCCTACACCTAGCCAGTGTCTGGAGTTTTTGGACCTCACTGACTGTGTGCCCCCCCTACTACCCATCCCACCCTTTCATACGCACCCGCCGGGCTCTTGGAACTAAATTACCAGAAGGACGGAAGTCACAGAAGTACCAGTCCATCAGAAAAACGACAATATAAACCCCGTATAGAGGCTGTTCTGGGGAGTGCCCTCCAACCCCACACAATCACCCAAGATCACTCACATCGGATGTTGTTTTATGCGGCCACCCCGCCCTACTATCATGGCTCAAAAGTCTCTCTTAGTCTGGTGCGTATTGATTTCTTGTCCGCTGCTTTGCTGGAACAAAATTTTCATCAGTGTTCGGAGGATTGATTCTCCTTTCTTTCCCCGTTAAAAACACCTTGTACTATATGTGCTAGTCCTAACTTATCTGATTCCGCTCTCATTTCTCATTTTTTCTTTCTCTTTCTTTTCTTCTCTTTTACATCTAGCCGTGTATATATACATGTGATCTCTTATGGTGGGTTACAAATTAGGTCTTTGGTCATTTAGTTAACTGTATCATTCCTCGCAGGTTTTGGAATGGTAGGTTTCATTAACATGTGGGGTGGCAATCTCCGGCGATGGTAACTTACCAGGGGTTCATTGAAAACCGTTGGATGGGCCAGTGCCACAACACCCGTTATATCAAGGATCTCTGAGAATATCTCGGGAAGGTGGGGAAAAATGAATCCCACTATAGAAGGATTATGGGGGGGGGCAGCGGAGCCATGCTAGTCAATGATATTCTTGGACGATACAGGAGGATCGTCCTTGAATATTGTAGAGAGAAGCGGATGCTCACCCTACATGAGAAACTTTGGTGCACAGCGCCTGTTGAGCACAATTCACCCTATCGTACCCCCATCGCCTCGTTTCCTGCTGTCCTTGTCCAAAACCTCGAGTGATAACATGTGACTGGAGTTAGCTACGACCTGCGAATCTGAGCCACCAAATCCCAAGACCCAGTGGCGGTATGTTTATCTGGGAGTAGAAGGGATCTGGCAATCCCTTACAGGTTGCTACTTCTCTCATTTGCTTCCAAGCATGGGGTCCCTGGCGAGGTGGAGGGTGAGTCCCATCACATTAGAGCTAGTGTTGCAGCCATCGGTATATTACACACGTTCGGGGTGAGTGGTCGCTGTAAGCTACCCAGATGGTAGAAATGTGGCACATGCCATATCATATACTGTAGGCTTTGGTTTGTAGTATCCCTTTGTTTCTTCCCTTCTTATTTCTCTCGTCAAATATGGGGTTTGGTCTTTAACTTAGTTAATCAATTTCCTTCCCCGCCGTAAGAACTCTGTCGTATCGATAGAGCAGATCAGGCATACCGGGGGGGGGGGGAGTGGAGTGTAGCTAGTGGCATTCGAAGCCCTGGTTATGCTATGGTTTCTGGCTTCCTTGGACATCCCTTTCAATGATATGTATAGCGTGTGGGGGTGGGGATGCTCGCGGCAGGTTGGAGGGCATTAATATCTCCAGGCCAACTATCCGAATTGGGTCACGTGAAGAATTTGTCAGGGCCAATGCACTTGAACAAAGGGGTTGGAACTCCTGAGCGATTCACGTATTCCAAGGAGGGATCTATCAAGGATGAGGTAAATTTAATTCTATCTATCGGACTTCTCCAGATTTCCAAGAATTCGCAAGACACTTGCTGATTTCCCCTTGCTCACCCCGAGCCAGCAATTGCCCACCAATAATTTAAGCCACAAATCCAGCCACCCCACACTACCTCATACTCCCCTCAACCTCCTCCCTAACCTCTTCAACCTCCACCTCCTGGGGAACCAACTTCTTAGCCCCTCTCACTGCTTCCTCGGCCTTCTTCAGGTTTTCGTACAAACTTTCGATAAGCTCTGCTAGTTCTACTGCGAGCAGGTATACCTCGCCTACCCTTACTTCGCTCGAGGGGTGGGCTTGTTCTAGGACTGTGCTGAGTTTTTGGTTCACAGCTCGCGCGAGAGATTCGGACTTCTCCAGGGTTTCACGGAGGGAGTGGATGATTGATGTTGATGTCATTTTCCTGTTCTCTCGTTTTGACTTGCTTGGTGTGGTTGTGTTGCGGTTGTGATCTTTATGTGGATGGGTAGAATAGCAAGGGTTGTTATGGGGTAATGCCGGTTTATCTATGCGAGGGGGCTGAGTGCAGGGGGTTGAAATTTTGGGAAGATGAACAATTAAGCGAGTGATAGAGTGTGAAGTGGTTTCCTTTGGGTTACGGGACTCGGGGCGATTCATGTTTGCGAGGTGGGTGGGTCTGGGGGGGATGGTTGTGTTGGTTTTTGATAAATTGGTGAAAATGGAGAGTATGAAAAGAGTGTCTAGACTACCAAAGTTGAGATTTCTATGACTAGCTAAAGAGTTAGGGGAGAGAAGGGGGAAGAAAAACAATAGTACTCCACTAAATGGCCCAAACGCCGTTGTTCCCCAGGACTGAAAATATATTGAAAAAGAAACCATCACAATCATCACTTCTTCTTCATAGCCGCAAACAACCCCTCCCTCTCCAACCCCGCCATCCCACTCCTCCTCCTCTTCTCCGCCGCTCGATAATACTCTACTCTAACCCTGACTAATCTCTCCTTTTCATTTCCCGCAACCTTCTCCCAGAACTTCCACCTCTCTTTTCCGCCCCCCGGCTTCACCTTCTCATTCAACGACGTCTCGCAATTCCAGCACAAACACTTCCTGTACTCCTCCCCACCAGTGGCCTCTTCGAACGCGGCACTAGTATACTCAACCCCATCGTCCAGCGTATCCTCAGAGAGCTTGTCGTTATGATCGATGAACCTCCCCGCCACATTCTTGCAATACTCGCGGTAAGTGACGGGCGTGAGCAGGGCCGAGTGCCAGACTAGGTCTATGTCGATGGTTGGGACTAGGATTTTCCCGGGGTGGAGTTTGAAGAGCGAGAAGTAGGTCTCGTATCTGTTTACTGCGCGCTGGAGGAAGCCGGAGGTGTCCGGGGGGTTGATTAACACCACGCTGCGGGTTTCGGGGCGCGCGCGGACTAGCGAGATGCTATCTAGGGGTAAGCGGCCCATGAGTGCTGGAGAGCGGATCCAGAGGTGGTGATGCATTTTGTCCACGAAGGAACCCTGGCGGAGGACAGCGAGGGAGAGGTTTAGCGAGTAGGGAGTTGGGGTTTCGACATAACAAGATTGTAAGAGCGGGAGGATGGGGTGTGTGCCTAACTGGGCGATTATTGAGGCTAAGGTTGGGTGGGATTGGATGGTTGGGGGCTCTGGGAAGGTTGTGCGGATGAGAGTGTTTAAGGAATTTAGAACGTCAAACGATGTGGGCGACGAGGGGTGGAGATATGTTGCCCCTTGCAGATCGAGGGATGTGATTCTGAGATTGTTAGCGCTGATTCTTGTCTTTGGGGCTCAGTGTTGCGAGACGAACCTCATCCGGAGATCCTCCCCGCCCTCTATTAGTGATTTGATATCTTTTCTGAATTTCCCAGCGCATAGTGATTCCATAGTTATACCCATCCCGCAGCCTTCACAATGGACTGCGAATTCCTCGCTGATCCACCCGCGTTTCCGTTTCTCGAGCTCGACTTCGCAGATGAAGACATCAATCTCCCTCGCGCATGCCGGACACTCGACAAACTTTTTCGGCGGGGATTTCCACAGAATTTCCTCGAGAATGTCAGGCGCTTGACGGCTAATCTTCTCCCAATATCGCGTGGCATGTCCGGAGAGTTTGTAATCCCATTTATCCTCGTCAATGGCTTCATGCTGCTCCCTGTTAGCCAGCTATATTTTAAGCGGGGCTGCGGGTACGATGTACGATATATTCATAAGGGAGAGCAACATTCATCATCTCGCACATTCCGAACCATATACAATCCTCATTGTACCTCCGTGGATTGAGCATGTAGGAATGCCAAACCATCAGCACATCCAACGGCGGCAATAAATCCCTCGGCAACATCTTCACCCCACTACCCTTATTTGACATCCCTGCTTCGCCTTCCTCCCGGGCCTTCAGTTCCCCATTCACAGCTTGCCACCATATTCCGAACCTCCCCACAGCAACCTCAACCACAGCTCTCCACCACAAATTCTTCTCCGGATCCTCCCCGAATATCTCGGAGAAGGCCTCTTCTTTATCTACCTGGTGGCGCAGCCGTGCAAAGGCCTCGAGCAATTCCAGGTGCACAGCGCACTGGGAAACCGTGGGTAGCCCTGACTCCACCGGCTGCAGCGTTGTGATAGTGAACACCTGAGGATCGGGAATGGCGGGCGTGTCCTTTTTTGTTGCGGCGGGAGGGAATACGGGTGGTGTTGTGCTTTCGCGGAAGTGTAGGGGTGACATGTTGGTTGTTTGCCAGATATTTATTATGGAAGGGAGGTAGAAAGGAAGAAGGGGGAGTTGTTTTATATCTTCAATGTTGGCGAGGTCTCGGTCGCCAAGCGGGGCAATGCTCACAGGGGTGCGGCTGTGATGTGAGAGGTTGTGTGACGGGGTACAATTGAGGTGGGAGAAGATTACTCCGGGATTTGGCGAGTAAGGCGTTCTGAAGGTTATGATATTTACCTACCAGTTGTCGTAGGTTAACCAGCCAACAACAGCTGCATTTGTTAAAGTTCTCGTATCCTTCCCGGTACCCCGGCTCTTGGAAACGCTCTGCCAACGCTCCTACTCCCATTATTCGGCAAAACAAATTGTGCTAAAATATTACGATACTGTATCCCTAGAGGCTTATCTGAGAACAGTCAGCTAAAAGGCTTTCTTGTTCTATTGTTGTTAATTGGCACAGTTCTTGAGGTACAAGAGAGGGGACAAGAGCTTGGCGAATGCGGCTGAACATCCCTGTCGGTTTCGGTTAATGTTCGCTACTCGAGTATCTTAACTTACCCTTTTGTGCGATACGGTAGTATTTTCCAAATATCGTATACAGTATGATATCTTTCAGCATCGTCTAGTGCGCTAACACTTTTGTTTTGTGAGTCTTACGTGAGGAGCAATGAAACTAAGGCTACGAACAAACCCTAAACCAATGAGTAACTCCAATTTATGGCCCATTTGAAGTTCGGGAGGGGAATTATAGGGGATCTCTCTGTATGTGATGTCTCGGGGGGGCAACAGGCCATATTTATGCTTAATCGGTTAAATGTGCGGTACAGTACCGGTTCACTGACTGGGAACTGTTAACTAGAACAGATAGGGACCATTTTTTTGGCTGGTTAACCTCAAATAACTGTTCCATAACCTCTTTCTTGACTTCGGTATTCCTATGCGCGATTACCATACCACGGGTTGGCCATAGCAGCCTTGGACATCGTCACGACCGTCATCGGGCCGAAATAGCCCGGCTCACTTCTCATTTGGGGCGCTCTCTTATTCGCATCTAATCCTTGCATGATGTTGGTGGTGTGGTGTTTTGATTGCTGTCACTGAACAGACTGTATTGTACCGGTACCGTTACTGTACGAGTAATGCGCCACGTCCGATCGGCCTTCGTGAGGTTTTTCTCGACAACTCTACTTGAGTAATCCTGGCGGGCTATGCCGTGATGGCAGTGAATCACATAAGTGAGCGGACCAGCGTTAGGAGATATTAACTTATCCGTATGATGAATATACCGGTAATGGGATACTAATGGGATCAAGCTGGCCGGGCACTATCAATCGGGACTTGACTTTATTCTGGGATTTCGGTGATCGCGAGAGCTCACTAATGGATTGAGGGTAGTTTGTGGCTCTTCTGCCCGTCTTGCGAGAGTTTCTGGGTGAGGAATGTGGCCAAAGACTGTTAATGTCGTCAGTGGCTAGCCATGGTTGGCAAGGTATGATATCATACCGCCACAGTAAAAACTCAAGTAGAAGGGAAATGCGGTGGGAATTTGAATTGAGCTCAGCCTTTAGAAAAAGAGATAATGCCGTAGAATCGAGTGGGATTGGATGAGACCATAGTTGGCGTTCAGCTCAAACCGCTTCCTGGGTGGGGAGAGTGGTAGTTTTTGTTTTCCTTGAATGATCGGTGGAAGGATCTTTTGTGGTATCGGTATCTGGGAAACACATCACTGTATTTTGCGCTTGGTTACTCGGACTCTCGCGACACTGCTAGGTATTAATCCTACGTTGACTTCAAAAGATCTAAGGGTGGGTCTTCGTCTATTAGATCTTCAAGTTGGGTTATGTCTTGAGTATAGGCGGTTGTGGTCGGGTCAGGGATCGCAGGATTTCGTTGTTTTGGAAAGTGTGAAACGCCAATCTTGAAACAAGAGAGTAGCTGGCCCTCTTGGAAAATAAAACAAGATATCGAAAAACCAACCTTACTATTCAAGTTTCATATATTGAAAGCTTGTGAATACTACGGATATAAGAGTTATCATTTTCACTTGCTCAAGGAATTTCTTCATTAACAGCACCAGTTCCAACACCATATAAAAACGGAAACAACGAATTGGAATACCGCAAACCGGCTCAGATATGACAATCTCAAGCCGAAACATCAACTCGTCCCTATTCTTCCCGGACAGTCTTCGGTCCGGCAACTTCATCCCGGTTAAAAACAACGGCGCTACCAACACTGAGGACTTTGTGGCTACCAACCAAGAGCTCACAGTGACCATAACTGAGATTAATGAGAGTGGTATCCGCGGTATAGCCCGTGGCGTGCACATCTACATCACCCCGTTTGCCTGCGGAGCTGCTGGACTTGAGCTTTCCGAAGGTCCTGGTCCTTTGGTGTACGTTTGTGATGACGGCGATGAAGTTGCTATTGGAGATGAAATCTTGGCGAAAGTTTTGGTCATGAGGAGGAGGGGGGTGGAGGAGGGGGGGGAGTTCTGTGCTATTGCTGGGATTTCTTGGGCTTGGGTTGATGCTAAGGCGAATGAGAAAGCCGATGAGAAAATGGAGATCTAGAGGTAGGTTGGAGATTAGGGTATGAAAATGTCAAGAGTAGGCTGGTAGGTCGTCGATCTTTGGGGTATGGTATGATATATCAAGTAAGTGTTGGTCTGTTGATCAGTTTTGCTTTCCTTTATTTCTCTATATAGCACCTTGGCTCTGTCGATACAGCAATAAATCATGGTTTTTTACACTGAAATTAGATTTGGGATTACTTGAAAGGGGGGATGTTGTCTGACTAGTAATAGTTTTCTGTTCTTTGGGGCGTATGTGCTGGGTAGTACGAGCAAACTACTGAGATCCGTGTCTTTATTATATCAGTTGTGCTCCACTTTCTAGTGTAGTGATAGAGAGCGGAAGAAACCAGACTAAATTCAAAATATATCACTCATCATGAGAACAACCGAGTTTATTTGTGTACTTGTATACTTAGGCCACCCCGGCTTGGGATTTGAAGGATGGATGGTGGCTATTTGTGAAGGCGCATCCGACTAACAGGGAAAAATAACAGATGGAGTTAAATATACAGTTTTTGAGGTAAACAGCTGTCTCAGCCACAACGGGATCCCCAACGGTACAAGTAATTGAACGATTGCCACCCGGAGGTAACGGTATTTAGGAATGATTCCTCATCTCTTTAAAATACCTCTTAGGGGAGCCCTACTACGTCTAATGGTGATACTAAACATTTACCTGGTCATGACTGTTGTCTAGGTAAAAACTTAGTTCGACAGATAGGCTCACGAGGTCTCCTGAAACATTGATATATGTTGTACTATAGTCATGAGAGCTGGAGCTTGGGGGGAAACTTGTGCCGGTCGGAGGGGCGGTATTTGGGGGTGGGGTGGGGAGGGTGTGGTGCACATAGTACTGTCGTGATTTTGTCTGGGCGCTCATAACGCACGGGCCTTTTGCCATATATATTTCGAGCTCCTGTTTTTTGTTCGGGTGCTTCTTGCCTGAGGCAGGTAGTAGTATTCAGCCACAACTTGACCCTTGAGTCGTAAGCTTGGGTGTCTTTTTAATTGACTCAGCATGCAACCAGTGCCAACTATCTAGCTACGCCTTAAGCTGATACCTGGGATTACCATGGTCAAGGGAGGAAAATATCGGCGAAGTACTAATAGCAGGTGATTGGGATAACTTGGCCCTAGGTTGATCGCAGAAATTGGTACGTTATCTAGGTACATTAGGCATCTTTTGCATCGTATACCCGGAAGCGCTGGGCTTAACTTATTTAATGGTATCATCCTGGGTTACTTAGGGTTTGAGGTATCTTGGTCTTAGTTAATTGTAAGTATTGGACCTTACTCACACTTTCGAGGGGTACGTACTCAGGCGCAAATTAAGGATTGGGACGCAGTGACATCAATACCTGTGTTGTAGTCACTAATTTTGGTTGCTGTTCTATCTCAATCTTTGATTTGCGCCTGAGTACTCTCTGACACTAAATGGGTTCGCAGAAGGTCAGTTTGGGCATCATGAACTCTCACTCGCGTCCTGCCTCTCTGCTCTGTCACCTAGAATATTATGCCGCCACACTGGTAACGTAGCTTGTTTCCCCTTTAGAATTAGGCAGGCCGTGTTGCGAGGTTTTTAGAAACTCCATTCACACAGAGAGTTGGGTTGAGGATGGTGAGCGCCGAATCGAAGTTGGGGGTGAAGCTTCTGAGGGATAAGGAAGGATCCGGAAGTGTACGTGGACAAAAAAGTAAAATAAAAAGCGCAGGGACGGGGCCATCGGTATAGCTAGTATATGTGAGCCCTGGAAACTAAATGGTGGATTTTGTATGGTCGGCTCATAGGTCGCTACTCGAGTAATAGCGATCTCAAAAGCAACTCTTACCTTGAGGGGTTTTGTCAACCGTAGGCAACAGCACTGCGAAACCCCCAAAAGAACGTCTGAGTCCCATTGTCTGACCTGTGATCTGCCGCCAAGAGTCCAGATTTATGTATGATATCATATTTTTTTGGAAGACGGCAAAGCCCGCTGAGGGGAGCCAACCAGAAAACTCAGCCATGAACGCCATAGCTCACAAGGCTTTCACTTAACACCAATCAGTACAAATTTTTTGCCGGTATTTCTGGAGATAGACTGAGATGCCATTGGTGGCTTTTGTTATCCTTTTTTTTCTTTGGAGGAAACATTACTGTAGTTGGGATATGGGTTTTGTGTATGAGCTGGCCATACCAGGTTGCCTAGAGAACGTTAAACTAGAAGGGGGCGGGGGGCGGGGTGGGGGACTTTAGGCTTCCAATACCTGAGTCGTTCAATGGGATTTCCTTAGCTTGGGGGGCGTACCGGTAGTGGTGTAGGTCGCCTCTCTCAACTCTTGGGCTATGGCAAACGGTTTGGGCTTTATCGTTTACCTTGATTCCGTATGATGGAGGGCCGGAAAATGCCAAGCCCCAAATAGGTGAGAGCTACAGTATCTTTCCTAGGGGGTATGATACTGTCAAAAACCAGGATTCTCAGTGGAAAGAGATTGTTGGATTGTTCTGGGGAGCTACTGGGGTAACTGTGCCATACCGGTACATGTGGGGGGCGGGCTATGGCTGCCTGCGCATGAGGGCCATGGGAAACAGTTACCCCGCAGATCGTTGCATTTTTTTGTTGTGTCTTGAACCCAAATTAAGTGCCAAAGTTCGAGGCTATGATTGTCGGGTCCCAGCCTCCACATTGAAAGCTGGCTTGACCACCAATCATCTGGGAGCGGAGATGGTTGTCAATTGGTAAAGCATCCAGGGGTAAGAGCACCAGGAATTAGCGCTCCACACCCAAATCCGATGATCCTGGCATCTATATCTCCGGATATTTTACGAATCGGCGAGTAGGGCCTACTAATGGTGTGCCTTTTTGTTTGGTATTCTGCAGTTAGTTGCGGCTGTGACGGAGACCATTGGGTATCACTCGCAGTCTTTTTCTCGGCTTCGGGAATTTTCGAGGGGGAAGACAATCTAATTCTTTAGAAGGCAAAATAGATGAATGAACTCGTACCCCGAGAAATACATATTGATTCTTAAAGATTTATGTTTACAATTCATTTCTTCTCAAATCCTAGCAATACTTATGCGAATGGGCAAGAGATAAAATATTAAAAGTAGAAACAAGAGTTATGAAATTAGAGAGGCTTCTATGACAAGAAAATGCGTTTAGTTTGAGAAATTCAATGGGAATCAGGAAATGGTGTCTTTTTTTCTGATCGAGAACTCTATATCATACACAACCCAGGGGATTTTTTTCGAGCAGATCATTGTCTGGTTAGGTGCTCCGCTCGGTAAGAGAAGCATGAGAGGTCCCCGCAGTGCTCCCGCAGGGCGATACCAGGCCGTTATTAGGTGGGGGATTTTATATAGTCTTTGGAGGCGATTGGCAGCGGAGAAAATTTACTTATGAAAAGTAGTGAGGAAAGTCAGGTCGCCTGGCCAAGTCTTCACCCTTATCAAATTGGTATGGTAAGCATTCCATTGAGAGAAGTAACTATGGTTCATTCGTGCTGGTGCATCTCACCTTCCTCCACAACGTCGTTTTCGGGAAATGTTTGAAACTGCTTCAGGTCAAACCCCGCAAAGTTCCATTTGGGCTTTGCGTCTTTGAGTTTCTCCTGAAAACCTTCCACGAGCTGGATGTATTTTTCCTCTCTGAGTTTCTCCTGAGAAGTTTCCACAAGCTGGACGTATTTTTCCTCTGTATCTTTTGAGCCCTCCTTTTTCGTAGGGTCGCTAGCAACAAGATGGTGTATTTTGTCCGCGAATACTGTCCTTTTATCCCATAGGTCCACAGCCGCATTTGCTATCACAAGTGCGGCCCTCGCCCGTCTCGGGGGTATGGCGCTTGGAAGGTCTGGCAAGCTGGAGGAGTTCGAGGGTCCGGGGTGGTGAGATGCTGCAGTTGGGCTGCCCGGCGTCTGGTCCAGGGTGCATAGGTCAGTATTGACGGTAATTGGCCCTGGCGGTATGCGAGGGAGATCATTCTCTAGGGCCTTAAGTAGATGGACTACTCCCTGGGGTTTGCCTTCCAAGACCGCACCCTTAAAGAGGCTATATCCCACGCTTTTCAAACAATTTTGCATAGCTGTCGTGAAAAATGCCCGCGCAGCTGCCCCCGCACTAGTTGGGTCCGGATGTTCTGTATATTCGCTTATGTAGCTGCTCACAAAACCAATTATCTCCTCCGAGATCTCATGCGCCTTTTGCTTGATTATTCCTATAGTAGGAATTCCCCGCTCACATTAGTTACTGTGGAGTAGTCATGTTGCCGATGGAAATGGATGGAGCTTACCTCTCAACTCCATTGGAAGAAGGGCTACATGTTCAGGGCCCTCTAGGGTGCCCTCCAGGTCCATAACCATCTCATGGGTAGCTTGTTCGAAGATCTCTGGAATATCGAAAACCAGGGCCGCAAATATCCACTGCTCAATAGGGGCGTGATCTCCTTCATCTGGATCGTTTGGCTTCCACGTTGGGCGACCAACAAGGAGAGTCGTGAGCTTGTCGGTGCGGCATCCAAACTCCCAACAAGTTGCGGCTAAACTCACAAAGTCCTCAAAACAATTGATCCTCCAGCTCGTATTGATTCCGTGTACGACACTTAATATTGCTTCCAGAACCTTTGGATTTTTGGCATGGACAGAAATTCTGGTGGGTTTGCTGGTTCTGCTCCCTGCTTCCTTGTCGGCTCTTGAATGTTTTATTTTCTCCCCCAATTGTTGAGACAGCTGGCAGATGGTATGATCCCTAACCCTGAGCATTGTGCAATTCTTCTCATCCTCCCCCTGTCCTATCAGGCACATTTCGAGATTCCATTGATCATGGAGCTTGAGTGTGGGTGGCTGGTTGGAGAGTTCTGGCACATATTCCATACCAGTATCGAATATATTTGGGGGGGGGTTATTGAGGGGTCCTCTTCTTTGGCCTTCCGAAGGAGCAATGGACCGTTGGCGAGAAGCATGGTTGCGGGTCCTTGAAGAACCGCCATTTTCAGAATCGGTTGTCGTGAGAGCTGGGTCTGTAGTCTGATATCTCAAAGAGAATCCACTCGGTCTTTGCCCCGGCCGTGGTGACCGCAAATAGTCGTTCCCCTGGAGCGGGGGTTTTCCCTTGTCTTGTTTTGCCCTACGATTAGAGATTAGATTCTGTTTCAACGAGGGTAGTTTCACTCAAGTCTTATCATACATCGTTTTGCGGCGTGTTTGGTGGGCGGGCGCTTGTCGCGTATGTACGGCAGTAGGTCCCTTAGTTGGGGGTGACGAGAGTCTGTGCCCCTGCTAACTCGTCTGTTAATGAACTTTACCATAATCCAAGGGGGTAATGACCTTCGGTAACGTGGTGTCCTCTACTTGAGTGTTGTGATAATTGTGTCGTTGATTTGCTGCTAACTTGTTTGTGTAAGGTCGGGGCCTGATTGAGTTTCCTATTACCAAAGAGAAATCTAGGATTAGTTGGGAGACCACACAAATGTTGGAAAAAACGAATCAAAAGGGCCCAAATACTTACGCAAGATTGAAAGGGGAAAAGGTTTAAGACTCGTAGTACACCTAGTACCATGTATTGGGCTTGTTCTATTCGGGTTGGGATTTGAGGGAGGGATTCGGGGAGTAAAGAGTTTTATCTATGAGTACCGTAGAGTGAAGGAGTAGCTCTTAAAACACCGGGCGAGATGACGAGACTGCCGGTTTTTCTCTAGCATATGATATAGATTCCTATTCCACTTGAGGCTAGCCGAACAACAAGCCAAGCTAACCTAGGGTCTGGGCCAAAAAATTCGGCCCCATGGCGGGGGGGATAAAAGTTTACTTGTACTCGTACATCCCGATAAGCCAGAGTCTCTCTATTGGCTCTGTGAGACTAACAACTACCGGGTTCTGGCATGCAGAGAGCGTGTCTCACTAGGGAACACAACGTGAGAACATCGGCCCAGTAAACAGCACTGTATGGTGAGTAACTCAGTGCTGGTACAACATTATTTCGCACAACCTCGACGTGCCGTAGCCTGGTTCTACCACTCGTCCGGAGAAGGCGGCACAATGCCGGTACTATACGATATGATACTTGCCCTAGCACTCGGAGACAGGTGTTTGCGAAATGTACAGTACAGTACGGCAAAAAAGCTGTGAGTATCTGAGGGCCCTACAAATTCGCGACCCTGCTTCCTGATATCTATTGCTAGAGACAAGTACTGTGCAAGTCTTGCGATAGAAGAGGATGTGGTAAATCAGGGGCTATCCAGGACAAAATCGTGTAGGTTGGTTAGGTGATTGAGCTGGGGTCAACAAGGCTCATTCACCAGAATCGCAAATTTAGCTCACGCCGCTCACTTTCAAGGCGTTCTCCCTTCCCACGGTCACAAGGAAGTTGGACCCTTCTGCGGGTGGGGGTGGCTATGAGAGAGATACGGTACCCGAGTGTCTGTCACGCTTGGCCAGTTCTGGGCTGCTGTTTGGATCAACAGACTGTAGGAAGACTGTTGAGAACTCATGGCTCTGGGGCCCTGTACTTGACGTTGCCTGCGGTGCTTTTACAAACCGGCTGCCTCCGATGTTGGCTTTTTTCAGCTCCCGTGGGTAGGGAGGGATATAAGCTCTGATCCCCATGGCCACCGCTTCTCAAAATTTCATACTTTTCACTCAGTATCCGGAAGTCGACATGGCCAAGACAGATAAATTCATATTCGACTATATCAACGAGCGAAAGCTAAATGTTACTACCGACTCCGACGAAATTGGTCATGATCCGATGGCTTGGTTTCAGGTTTGCATTCTCTTGGTTTCTTAACAGCAGGCCTAAGTCAAGTTATCCTAATTAACCAATCTTATATAGGGTGCCGATGTCGTTTGGATGTTAATTTGTACTATTCTGGTGATGTTGATGCCGGCCGGAATAGGGTTTTTTTATTCGGGGATATCAAAGCGGAGGTCTGCTATGTCTATGATCTGGATATCGTTTCTGGCAATGTCGGTGGTAGGAATACAGGTAAGATTGATTACTTTAGTTACAGTCAGGGCCGGTTCGACGAAGTCACACTAACATAACTCTAACAACGCTAGTGGTATCTTGTAGGCTACGGCATAGCTTTTGGACATTCAGACAACCCATTCTGGGGTAGTATTGCGGGCATTGCTCTGAGGGATGTCCTTACCAGACCAGTCGGGAACCAGAATGGACCCCCGATCCCGGAATTACTTTTTGCTCTCTTTCATGGTGCATTTGCCTCTTTTACGTTAGTAACCACTCAGGAACATAATCCCGATTACCCGGAAACTGCTGACCTTCACTTAGCGCTTCATTGATAGGTGGAGCTGTCGTGCAAAAGTTTCGAATAGTACATTTTTTGGTCTTTATCTTCATCTGGACTACCTTTGTTTATGCACCTATTGCACATTCGACATGGAGTCCGTCAGGCTGGTCCAACAAGCTAGGTGCACTAGACTATGCTGGTGGAACAGTGGTCCATATGAGCGGAGCATGTACTGCTGCTGTGTACTCGGTATTCTTTAAATGGAGATTCCGATTCTATAGGTCTTTCTCGGCTAGAGGACATGGAGCTACGGAGCAGGAGCGCCAAGTGGAGCATGGAGAAGGTGACGAGCCGGACGGGGCCAAAGAAATTGATGATTCTGCTGTTATACCTTACCGGAGTGAAGCGGAATTAGCGAAAGCAGCCGCTTTCCCTAGAGATGATGAAAACCCTGACAACGTTTTCCACGTCGTGCTTGGGACGACCCTACTCTGGGTGGGGTGGATGGGCTTCAATGGAGGCACGACATTAGGAGCGAACTTAAGAACAGTCTCAGCACTTGTTTCGACGAACCTTGCTGCATGCTCAGGCGGACTAACATGGTGCTTTTTGGAATTCTTTTTCTCCAAATACAACCCCGAGCGTGATCCCACAGGTTGCCCGAAACGGAAACCTGTTCCAAGAAGACTCTCGATTCTTGCCTTTTGTAATGGTGTTATCTCTGGTCTAATAACAATTACACCAGCTGCGGGTTACGTATGACAGGCATATTTTCGTCCGTTGTGTGTAATGGCCTTTGTGCTGATATGGGGTTTTTTAGGTGCCATTGCATAGTGCTATATGTTTTGGGGTTGTGGGTGCAGTTTGCTCGAACTTCTCTGAAGTGTTAAGCAAACCTATAGGTGACATAAACGATATATTCTCTATCCATGGGGTCTCGGGCTTCGTTGGGATGCTTCTAACTGGCGTGTTCGCACGGTAAGTTGTGTTAATCTTACCTGCCGTTGACAGGGATTTAATTAAACAATAGGGACGATATTGCCCGTCTTGATGGATACACAAATATTCCAGGCGGAGGTCTAAATGGAAACGGGAGGCAGATTGCGTAAGACTAACCTTCCCGGAGTCCTATGGTACTGCTGACATGACAGCTACACAGGTTGCAGCTCCTGGATGCCGTCGTAGGCGGGCTGTATGCCGCTGTTGGCACACTCGTTATCCTGATTTTTATGGAGGTGGTTCGATACATTGCGACTCGCAGAATAAAACCGGTGGAAGCCATTTTTGATGGGGATCAGATAGTAAGACGGGAACTTCCAGTTGTATGACCCAGCATGGGCAGGAGGCCGGAATACAATATTAAAGTGCCTTGGGGGGGGGGGTGCTTTTCATATCCTTGTTTTCAATGGGGTTCGTTACTGGTTTCTATGATAAGTCGGGCTGGTCTGGAGAGGTAACGCGTTGGTTCGGCATCTGGGGACACCAAGTGATAAGGGAAGTGATGGGTTTCTTGATACTTACTAGAGCAGGATGCACAAATAAAAAATCTCGTCACTACTTGACTCTGGCATGAATGTCGATACCTCGATAAGGCCGGGGAAATTTTTCGTGACCAAGCCGATCTGGATATGAATAGTAACTTAGTTTACTTTGGAGAGGCTTGGTGGATGATCATACCCCCCCAATTAGTCATTGCTCTTCCGGGGATCACAATTCTTATTATCTCGCCACCGTGTCTAACTTGCATGTTACCAAGGCTGTTTGTTTTAGCTACGGGAATCAGTTCCTCAGTCCTTGCTATGGTATCTATTTTAAGGATCCTGCAAAATTTCCTCGGGTATCATACCGTATGTGTCAAAGGTGCCTTGGGGCAACTTCTATGCGAAGTACCGTAGATAAGAAAAAAGTGGGGGAAAGAATCTAAATCCGTCACTAAAGAAGAAATTTACTTTGTTATGGAACCCTTTTTGGGACTTGCTCCAATGTGAACGGTGCACACAACGGACAGTTCCATCCCACATTGTCTCAGATCATTGCTTTTTTCGCGCGGGGACCTGGTTGGTGGCATGTTACTCAGCTGCTGCAGATAAAAATCGTGCAATGTGACAAGGCTGTGAAATATGAATCGACACGGGAAGAGAAACCGTTCTCTCCGGATTGCCTTTGAGGTATTGGGTCAGAAAGTGCGAAGAGATCAAGTTTGTGGTACTGGAAAGCTATCGGCTTCCCGGATGGAAAGTATTAAAACCAGGTTCAGGATTCTGAGCCTTGTGCTTTAAATCTTGGGATTACTGACGCGAGTGCTGCGCTGGTGCTGGTTTTCACGCCCTAACAACTGAACAAACCTGGTTACTGGAGTGTAGAGCCTGGTGTGTGCGCTGTCAAACAAGTTAGAATACCGGTATTAGGCGAAGAATCGACCCGGTACTCGAGTGCTCGGGAATTCTTTACTCGGAGAACTTCAGACAGAAAAAGATGCCAAACTTCAAACTGTAGGGGTTACTAAAAAGCTACTTTTATCCTCGCTTCCTCTCTCTTAATATCAACTTCTGGGAGAGCTATCGGGATTTAAAGTTAGGTGTGCTCTGTCCAGAAAAAAATTATGGAACAGTTATTTGAAGTAAACCAGCCAAACATATCGCCATCTACCCAAGTCAAGTGGTCCTGGCCTTGTCCTGAGATCCAAGCATTGCATCAGGTAATTACCTGTTAATATCGCCAAGAAAGAAGGATTAGTTGATGGCCACCCGTTGGCACGTTAATTAACATGCATGACCCCTGCAGGAGTCCATCAACATGAACAGACAGGGATATATTACAACCTTAGATAAGAGTTCCATAAATTCTTGCTCCACCTTGTAACTGTAAATAGAAAGTCGGTAGTGTTCTAGTTTAAGGTTTCCACCACTGTACGCATCGCTGAGGCTTTCTGAACTAACCATCTTAATTGCAAGCTTCTTGTATTGTTGTTCCGCTACTATCATGCACTACCCACCAAGACCTGCCCACAAGATATGACTCAAACTCCAAGTCTCAAGGCTGAAGGTGTTGATTAGACAGATGATCCACTGTGACTTCACTCCTTTCCCATAGATGGCCCACGTCTCTCCCTATCCATCCACGCATTGGTTCAATCCACGTCGAGAGCACCCTCAGCAGAGCCTAGGGTGTAACAAGAATGTCTATACGAACAATCCTTGTGACATAAATGCTGTACGTGTATCTCAGTGTCCACGCACTCCCGCTTCGCCGTCGGCAACTATATGCGGAAATGGTGATCGAGTACGGCCCGGGGGTTCTGGTGTATTTCACCTGTTTCAGAGCCTTGACGGGGCATCAGACTTACCTGGGGGGCACGAGACCCAAGGGGAAGCTTCAAACTGTTTGAATTGCGCTTGCGAGGCATACTTGTGGCGGGATGGAGTTTAGGAGGCATTTTTTCGCATGCCAAGATCGATTATTATTTCGTGGGGGCGTTATCACAATCCGCCAACAAGGCTGACGTTGGCTTCACTTGTCTGAATACCGGCAGATGAATTGGACTTGTACAGCCGCATCCGTAAAGTTCTCATACCCTTCCTCGTACCTCAAGAGTTGTGTCCATTAGCAGCAGGAGAACAAGAAGGAGTTTTTAGATGACTGTTCTCGGATATGCCTTCAGGGATGTTGAAGGGGTTTTATCGCGTGTTGATTTTGTTTTGCCGGGTGGTGGGGGAGAGAGGTGATTGGAAAAGAGTCCCCAAGGATCGAGGAGCACAGTACTGTACTCTGAAAGGTGCGAGAACTGTACGAATGCGGCTGTACAAGATTTTGGATGTCTGAATCCGCTCCAATTAATGTACCGGTACTCTATTATCGGTGCCACCACGCCAACACAACCCAGTAGGGATGACTGAGCTACTTGTATGGGGGCAACTCCAGCACGCCTCCCGTGTACCGATATTCGGGGCATGTTGTGTGCGCTTTCCCCGCGCTATTTGTTGCGCCGAGACAGCGCCGGTACGATAGGAGATAAATGTGCTAGGGCGCTGGAACCGCGCTTCCCGGATAGGGTGGAGGGAAAGCGCCGCAGACTCAGCCCTCAATTGGCACATAATGAGAGGAATATACTCGAGTACACAGCGCCTTACTTTCGCCGAGGTATGCAACTACCATGTTCTAGAATATTCGTATCTATTACTTGTAATACTAGGTACCCCTGAAAACAGCTAGTTCAAAACTGCACAAAGACAGCGCTAGCCCGTTAAGGGATTAGGCGGGGAAGTTAGCGGGCAAGGATACCGGTACGCGGAACGAGTGTTTCATGAATTGTAAAGTTCTCTCCATCAACCTGAGGGATCCTCCACCAACACGCCCGGTATATGACAATTCAACGCCCACAAAACCCACCAGAGATTTTGCACTGGTGGAGTGGATATACTTTTTTCCAAAATGGTTAATGACCATACCTCGCCAGGTATTGGCAAGGACAGAGGGCCGTATCTGTAATCTTTTTCAACGGTGGTCTATCGGTACAAAAAACCCACAAAAAACCCACCGGCTGTGACACCCTTAGGATGTACGATAGGATTCAAACCGATTATCCACGCTTACTAACTGATGGTCCGAAATCGGCATGTGAAGGTGCGATTTGGCGGCCAGGAGTTTCAGCCTTGTGTGGTGCGCGCGCAGAAGACTGCTGCTGACTTGACTTATCTTCCTTTTTCACGGTACCCCCGGGAACCGTTTTCGCACCAGGCAGGGACAGTTTACTAGAATGATAATAATCCCAGCCCTGCACGAAATCCTCTCCCACGTACTGTACTGTACTTGTGTCATACGGGTTCTTGCTGACTTTGAAAAGCTCCAGGCGCAGGGTACCGTGCAGCTCGTCTTTTACGATTTTAACATCCTCGAAAACAGCGGACGGCCGGACACATCCTAAACCAAATACGAATGTCAAGCTATTAAATTAGTTGATATTTGCGTTATCGTGGTGTGCTGAGGGAAGAGGTGTCGTTGCCATACCCTCAAGGGTTAGCGTTTTGGCTACCTTACCAGTAGTTTCTTCGTGTCCTCGTTGGCCTGTACTCGTAGTCTACTTATCATATCTAATGCTTGCTTTCCGGTCTTGTGCCTGATTGGGCAGGTGCTATTGAAATCTTGATTAGCTGGTAACCTGTACCAGTCTGTTCTTGGAATAACTATGATAACGTATTGGACCAGGAAGCGGATCAGACGGGGAAGTGAACCAGTTAAAACGCACGAAAAAGGTCGAAATTTCAAATTCTCGATTGACTCCTGGCACCAGGAAGATGAAATACAACGGTGTAGGAGGTATTCCAGATAGCACATGATTCTAGATTTGACCCTTTTGGGCCAAATTCGGATGTTTGGTTTTGAGGAAATTTCTGCACTGAGGATTTGATCAAAATTCACATAAAAAGTGATCCACTTCTGCGTTTGATCTTCTTCTTAGTCCCATACGTTAAGTCCAACTTTCTGATAATACCGGTATCGTGAGAAAAACGATTGGCATCTCTGGTGTTCAAGAGACTCCACTAACCTCGTGCATACCCGGATACTAGCATTCCATGCGCGTATAGAGAGGTCTCTATCTGAGCCGAACAGAACAATCGGAATATACTGGTACATCCGGTAATGCAGAAGATGGAATATAACCCTAACCCTGAAAGCCCTGCTTCCCAAGACCATCGACATATAACGATCAAGAACTGGAATAATTGGGAATCTCGCTGGGACGTTGGAATCCCCCCCTTAGTAAGGTCTGTTTATATTTTCCTTTTTACTTGTCTCAGCCGTGGGCTGAGGGAGAATATCTTTTCGCTGCGCTTTCTCCCCTTAATCCAAAGGGTGGGGAAATCTGGACGTCCTAGCACCATTCTCAATTATCCCACTTCTTATAGTACGCTACCGTACTTTTAAAGGGCCAGGCCAAGGATTTCTCCTTTCCTGACTGCGATCGAACTAACTCTTACCACCGGAGATGGTTCTACGGTAGTTGCGGTGGTGCATTTTTTTAGGGCGGGTCTTGATTTCTTTTGGCTAGGGGGTATTTCTTTTTTGTATGGGTGTTTGAACCGGATCCAATACCGGTGCATCATACTGGGAATATAGTAAGCGGTAGTAGGTATTAGATCAATTTATCATAGATACCCCTTACGAGCTCTTGAGTGAGCGATGCCTCCCACTACTCCGGGGTTTCATTAGAATTCAAGCTATTTTCTCCTATCTTTATTGAGACGGGAGGTTATAAAGACTAGAAGATCAGATAAAGCGAATGGGATCACCGTGGGTCAGGCACAACTGGAGGTGGCAAGATAGTAAGGTGAACGCGAACCACCTCTGGAGGGCGCTAATATCAAACTATAATAGAAAAAATATCTTCCAAACGACCCTCAACGATTGAAGCTAAGTGAACCTCTACGAACCATATATCGAATCAGTGGAATCCGGCGAAGCACCCTGGCAACAGCAGAAGAACAGCAGAAATTCCTGCTAAAAGCAAATAAACGATCTGCCATGACCCCGAACGATCCACAATCATGGTGGGGGAAAAAAAACCCCCCCCAAACCGAATGCCTTCTCCCTGAAGGCACACGGTTGGAAAAACAACGAACGGAACCAAACACTTGATGACTGATAGCGTACTTACCGGAAACCTGTCTAAAGGGGACAAGACAAACACAAATATCATATGCCTGGCGGCATAGGATGCGAAAACAACTCATAACCGCTTGACCCGTGGGTAATCCAACGATCACATCTATCCAACAAGTCCATACAGAATACCAGCTTATTGCGTGCTAAAATAAAAGCTTTCTTTTAGCATTTTTTATTTTATTTTTAATCTCTTTCTCAACCTCGAAACCACATTGGAGACCCTGACCTGGATGTATGTGGGAGGTGAATGAGCTCCATCAAATTGCAACGGGTAACCTTTTATTAAACTAGAATATGGGGGGGAGTTGTGTACGCCGTGCACCTACCCAACTAATTCCTTCTAAATATTATATTATTAGCGTTTTTTAGTGTCCAAGACGTACCCTCGATAGGGGGGAAGTACCATGGACCCATTTTTCTTGTCTCCATGGGTTACATCTAGCCAAGCCTTAATCTACCGTGCATGGAAAGACCCGAACACTCCTTGTGTCGGGTCGGATCACAGATATGCTAGATAATGAAGTTCGGGATCCCCGGGATCTCGTAGCCATTGGATTTCATACACTATCACTCTTGCTCCCGGCCCCAGCGTTAGTTGGCGTCATACAATTGCTCTCACTACCACCACCTCGCTGTGGAAAGACGGTAACTTTCTCTTTTGTTGCCATCACCGTTGCGTTTGTCCGCTTGGGTTTTCTCCCGTTTGGTCTTCCCTTCGTGCTCATGATTCTGGTCCATTTAGCCAAGGATATCGTGATGATACACGTTTAGTAGTGGAAAGGTAGCAAATAGTCCTACGGTATAATTCTACTTCTTTTTTCCTCCTCCGCCTCCTTTTGCTCGGGTTGCTAGAAGAGGTTTGGGGGAGGAGGAAGGTGTTGGTTTGCTGCTGGCATCGATAGCTAGTTGCCTAACAGGCACCTCATGAGTTTTGAACGTGTATCGCGAACTGAAGTCCAGCATTGATCAGCGGTTGTTGCCCCCTCTGGACTGGGATTCTTGGTTTTAGGAGATGATCGGATTTTCTGAACTAGACCGGAGAAGTCACTCGGCTCAATGGGCAAAGATACCGGTACGTCCGAGTATCCGATATGGCGGTGCCGGGGATTGTAGAAATTCCAGAGCCACTTATGGAAATTTGTTTCAGCTACTGAGACCTGCAGGACCACTTTGACTACATTCGTGAGATGTACCAATAAAACTTAGGAAACTAGGATTCCTGAAACGAGCTTAGTCCGGCAGAATTACTTACGTATGTACTCTAAATTCCCCATTAAGTTATATTGAGTATTCAGGCTGTTTCCGCCTATTTCTGCTATTGCGGCTAAGAGATTTTCGACCATACTACCCGTGCACTATCTGCGCACCTCCCTCCCGATCCCCGACCCCAACTTCCAACCTAACACCATACAACCACGCCATAGGATCCCTTGGGACCTTCCCTTCCTTCTCCCACATACTACAAAACACAATTAGATCTCTCAAAACCAACCTCGGAGCTAGATATAACGAAGAGAAGTTAAGACTTACTCTTTAGCATTCCTGCCCTTCGGTAAAAGACTTGTCAACCAGTCTCTTGCAATCCTAACAACCCAACGGTTCGCCATAAACACAATCCCACTCCAATAAGCCTGAGTGGCGATACTTTTTGATCGTGGAACCCGTAAATTAGCATACTCCTCTAGCGCACCCCCGATGCTGCTATTGTTGAGTAGCGAGTTGGCAAGAACAGTTCGATGCCCATGCAGGCTCCCTGTCCGCTTGTAGGAAGCATGACTCTAGCGGCGTCTCCGGTACGAACAACGTTTGATGTGGCATTTACGATCTGTGATTGCTCAAATACAAGTTGGTATAGGGGTGCGTGAACTATTCGGGAGCTGCGTTGGCAAAGTTCCGCACAAACCCCTCCCGGGAGGGATGGGTGGGGGGTCGCGGAGAGACGAGAAAGGATAGCAAGGGTTCTTGACAAGGGATAGCCCCCTGTAGCTATCGTCGCGTTCGGATATTCGGCTGTTTGCTCCACTGTCGATTTGCCGGTTGGCGGAGCAGTTTCTGGTACGGTGACGGTCCAGAAACATTTACCCACCGGGAGTGGCCATGTCGAAAGGCCAGCAACGTCTAACAGAACGATATGTCCCTGGGAAGATTCTGTTCTCTCCTCCGGCGTATAAATCCCATATATTCTACTCGAGTTCATAAATGTCGGCTTCCAGCCCTCACCGATAATAAATTTCCGAGCAGCAGACCAAATCCCATCCGCCCCAACGACCAGATCTCCAAAAACACTCGCGCCACCCTCTATCACCACCTCCACCCCGTCCTCCTGGGCCACAAGATCCACGACCTTTGTACCCCACCGTGCCTCCCTCCCGTTAAAACACACCTGATCAACAAGTAGCTTCATCAAAGCCCCCCTTTCAACAACCCGCAGCCCTGTCCCACCACCGATGTCAGGGCTCCAATTCGGCGTAACCATCGGGTTTAAATACCGCTTCTCTCTGTAAATCGACATCTCCACCACCTCCTGCGAAATCTCCCACAACCCGTTTTTCAATCCCAGGTTTATCAGCGGGTGTAATGCATTGGAAGAGAGAGCTACTCCTGCGCCCTGAGCGTACATGTCCTGGGTTTGTCGATCTAGGAGAATGGGCTCATAGATTTCCTTTAGTGCAGAATTTTTGAGAATGGTTAGAGCGAGGGTTGGGCCGGTTATGCCCGCACCGATTATTATGATCTTCTTTCACGGCATCATATTGAGTGAGGGAAGGAAGGTTGAGTGAGAAGGAGACGGTGAAAGTATACAAGTATTTATCCGCCGTTTCGTGGGTTGGGGGTTGACATGCAGGGATGTGTTGTGTAACCGTTTAGCGTGACAGGCCTACGCGGCTTTCAAGAATACGGTGGTCCTCACAGGCGAATACGAGGTGGATACTGGTATTAGGGGTGCTTTCAAGATATAGGTCGTGGGTACAAGTATCATATCATACCGGTAGAAACAGCAAGGAGAGTATTTTTAGGAATAGCGCAGTAATCAAATACTCGAAGTGCATTCGGTGGCTCATCCAATTGGCCTACCTACATCTTCATTGTTCATCACACGTGACACCTGCTCCTGGGTCCCCTCGAGCCAGGCCGGGGGGATCTACAATGATCAATCAGAAGAACGACCCACTAAACAACCCCTGCCAGTGAAGTTCGATTTAAGTTGTTACAAAGTGGGGGCCAATAAGTTAAGACTAACCAATTAACACATACCAATGTTCACCAATCCTTGCCAAACTTCTCCCCACTTCGAAACTTTCGAAGCACCACTCTCAACTACCGTACATCCCTTCCGTACCCCCAAAGATGGCGAAAAACCAACTCTCCCAATATCCTATCCCTCCCACCCCCCCCGCAGCCTATGTAACAACTTGACCCACCGATCGCCGCCCCTTTATCTCTCTCATCGAGTCCATTATCAGTATCCCCCTCTTCCCACTGCCGCTGTGCGCACCTTCGACCTTGCCCACAACGCGACTACCACCAATGCCCTTGGGGTTTACCTCCTTTTACGTGCAGGGAGTTCTGGCTTGAGTTCTTCGCTAAAGGTGGGCTCGAAGCTGCCCCAGAGCGGTGTCAAGGCCCTCAGTTATACTCTCTCTCGCCCTTACTAGCGCTCTATTTTGTTGTATCGGTATTACCAGAGTACTAGAACAGTAAACTTTTTCTTTTCTTTCTATTCTTTATCAACCGGAATATCATTTATTGATGAGAGAGAAGGATTATATTTTGGAAAATGCATAGCGCCGTATCTGTGAGCATGTAGTATTGAAGGTTGAAGTGATCGACTAATTGGATGAGATTTATTTGATGAATAAAAATAAATACTGTAATAAGAGGCCCAGCACCGCCGGACACATCTATGTATAAAAATATTGTTATAATAACCCCAGTATTTTTTATTTTAGCTTGGTGGGCGGTGTTTCCACGGAATACTACTAGTATACAGTTAGTATCTTTCCGATTGGTACTTGTGTGATACTTGCAAATGGCGAACGGTCTCTAAAGAAGTTATGTTGCGATCTGACCATCTGATAATGAATCCAATCGGATCCTTTGCTTCTGCTGAATAACAGCTAATATTCATAGCACACTAGGCAGAATTGAGGGCAAAATGCAAACAAAAGAAAGAAGGTGGGGAAAACGAAACCGACAGATATCTGAGACTTGATTAATAATGCAACACTGGGCTTTTGGTGGTGTTCTGGACATCCTAGAGGCCTCTTGAGGCCAGCAAGAGGCTACTAGGTGCTTCTAATAAGGCAGGACAGCCTCTGACTTGGCAGTCTGTTCATGGCAGGGGTATCTCGATACAAATATCTTTGGCTTAAGTGGTAGGCCACAGGTACTGGTAAGGAATATAAGTGAAAGATATAGCATGGTATGGGTGGAGTAATATGAATGACTTCTTGTAATTACGGCCTTCCTGTTATATCTATCCCAAAAACTATATAAATGAGTGGAATGAGGGAGGCTGGTAGGAACCTCAAGTTTTACATTGACTTTTGCCTAAATAGGGACAGCTGTGAGATTATCCCACAATCTGTACTATGTACTAGTGTGGTACTATCCTTTTTTGGAACTCTGTACAGTTGCTGAGTATTCATCTATATTGTGTACGTAAAACCAGATTAAATCTGGGCATGCTTTGGAGAAAGTTGCAAAGAACATATAGCCTTTTCCTGTCACTTATGAAAATAATCAAGGGAATTGGTGTTAAAGATTCATCAAATTAGAAAGATTGTGAGTATGCACAGTTCGGAAGTAATGGCACTTATTTCTGGGTAACTTTGATAATCATTGTATGTAGGTTGTATATTTATTGACAATACCATAATATAGTTTGTCTTGCAAAACAAGAGACTAGAATTGTTCTAACTTCAGAAGTCAAATATTACCTATATAATAGCAAGGTTATTGAGTTAGATGTTGCATTTTCTATGTTTCCGATTAGGAAAACTCGCGCAATTCCATCCTATAGGTATAATTATCCTCATTGTTTGTGGATTGTATATCTATTGACAATGGCATACAGTTCGTCCTAAAAACTAGAAAACATAACAACTACAATTCAATATATATGGCCTCTAATTACTCTATCTTGAGCAGTCAAAGGTTAATATAGCCTAAATCATAGCATGGTCGTTGGGTTTGGATGTTGTCGCATTTTCTTGGAGAGAACAAAAAAAAATGAGTTTGCGATCGGTAAAACTCCTGCGCTTTTTGTCTCCAAGTATGATATATACAATTACCTTCAATATTACAGCCCCTTCCCCCCACCCTCAAACACAAAAATACCTTTACCATAACAAGAACTCCGGGTACATAGGATATTGTTATAAGGATTATGTGTTTGTTTTATTTTTCAATAGTGGTTTTGGCAGTCAAGAATTGAGGGAGAAGTACGCCCCATTGCATCGCAATGGTTAATTGTACAGTAGTCTACTAATGTATCATACTCGTACTGTAAGGCTCAAAATCCTGTACTCGGTGGCCTCTGAGCCGCAGAGAATACCACCAACACCAACCTCTATTCCATGCTGCAGATTTTCTGCTCCTTTAGCGATACGTTCAACCTACACAGTGAGAGTGGACGACTGGTTGAGAGGGATTTGCAACCCCTTCAACCAGGAAACTACTATATTGTCACTAACGGTTCGTTTCTTTTACGCTTCCATCAATGGCACTAATCACTTGGAACAGGTTCCATCACCATCACTGAGGAAGCCCCGCTAACTCGTACGACTTTTCTGCCCTCCGGAACCCGTGTTGCATCATTCCGTGATGCTGTGCGTGATCGAGACCGGAGATGCATTGTCACTGCCAGCTGTGCTAGCGGAATTTGGCAACTGGAGGGGTTTCGAGACGGCTCACATCTTCCCTTTGGCATACTAGGGGTACTGGGAACAGAGAAACTATGATTCTTGGATTACGGTTCCACCCGCCAATGAGCTTGACGGGTCCATTAACTCCGTACAGAATGGAATCCTGCTCCAGTGTGATTTACGTCTTTTTTTCGACTCTTATGATTTGTCTATCAACCCTGATGTATGAACGGCAGGACCCTCAACTCTTCGTGGCTAACAATTTTATAGGACAACTACAAGATCGTCTGCCTCATGCCAGATTCCGTTAACTATTGCATTGATAAGCGTCTTGATCAATCGTTCATCGATAATCCACTGCGGCCTGTTGATAATCTTCTACGCTGGCACTTTCGACAGGCAGTTCTTGTTAATATGAAGGGTGCAGGTGAACCGTGTTTTGAAATCGACTTCCCCCCTGGCTCAGACATCATGGGTGAGATCATGGCTGGTCCAAAATGTGCAGATCGAATGGAGTTCGAGCTGTTTACTCGTTTCAACGCAATGACGTTTTGTGTCTGAGGAAAGTATAAGCTGCCAGATAACTTGCACCTAGGACACTCTTACACTTTACATAATGAGATCCAGCACCAATCTTTTATTAATTCATAAACCACCTCAAAGTTCAGGCGAGCTCTGAGGTTTGATGATAGCTAATGCTCAAAATTGAAATTCTTCGAAATGTGTAATTACCGTAATCTCACTCAAGAGTATTAATGGAGGTGGCCAGGATTGAGTCATCGATCAAATTGGTAGACCCTAAGCTATTAATTGTTTGACATCGGCGCTTCTCGGCTGCTCACACCTTATCCGCCTGTGTAGTGATGACCACGATCAGGTCATGATTGACTTTTGCTTGGGAAGACGGTGCTCTATTTGCTCGGTCGGGCACACTGCTCACACTTTGTATATATATAGCTTAGTAATAGTGATATTTCATAAAGGAGTGGCACCTCGAGATGGTGGCAGACCGCAACCAACTATAATAAACCATACTAAATCTTGCTCGAGCTCTCACAGTGCGCGATTACTCACTCTTAGTCCACAGACAGTGCTTGATCAATTGATCAAGCCTGCTGGAAATCATGATCACGTGCTCCCCACAACTCCCACTCGAGTGACACTTGATGACGACCGGTCAGTCTCTCTCCTGCTCGTATGCCTATTCATAGGCATTACTTCCTTGATTCATCTCCTTTCATAAAAATGTCCACAGTTCGATATCAATTTTTCATGGGCCGATTGGGCCTCAGCTCTGGTGATTTTGAGGAATTGTTCTATTTCGTCGTCAGGCGACCCTCGGCTTTCTGCTAAGGGGTGTGAGGGTGGTACTTTCCAGATGTACCGCGGAACCGACAGAGGGGCAATGTTGGCTTACCACTTGGAAGTGATGCCGTCAGGGTATGTAAACGGGGTCATGATGGTCCTTTAGTCGGCTATAAAATTTAGATCAAAATTAATTTGAGCGATCCAATGCGCGACAGTGGTGGACCATACTCGATCACTCTATAACGTGACCACGCGCGATCACCGCTCGATCGCTCGATCAGGGTTTTCCAATCTGGTCTGGTAAATCATTCGATCCTAGGGTCCTCTCGATCTGATCATGACCCAGAGGACCCCCCCCCCCCTGATCTGCTCAATCATGATCTAACCAAATCACTAGGGCCGGCCTATATACGTCATTAACGGCCGGAATAACCTGCTGAATGACCCCGCCGCCATTTATGACACCGATGACCGGAAAGGCTGAGGCCGACCTGAAGAAGCGCCCAGCTGACCAACTGACTAGCTCTTCTAAGAACAAGACTAACCTCAATATACTGCCGCCTATGAACCGAGCCACGGATGAAAGAGGGTGGGTAGAGCGAGTGTGAATAATCGTCATAAAATGTGAGTGCGGGATGGGGCGCGGGGGGGTGATGTTTGTTATTCCAATTATCATAAGAGTTGTATAGGAACATTATCAGGCCCCTGAGTGACAAAGTAGAGAGCATCTGTCAAGAGATCAAAAAGAGATCAATAGTGATCTAGAGTGCCAGTGGGGGATGGAAAAAAAAATCATCAAGAGTAAAATAATCTCTTCTATTATGAGAAAAATTAGAGGGTGCGATAAAATATTGTTCAAACTTAAAGTACCAGATCAAAAGTTTTCGTTTCCAGCAATGCAACTGCAACCCCACCACTCCCACCATAAATTTACAACAACCCAGATAACCAAAACTGTTCAGACTGAACTGAAAATTTGGGCAGAGATTCAATATATTATACGGGAAATTCCTCGAGTAAAATTATAGAATGAGAGAATTAATATTTTGTATACCACCCTTTTGCATTCAAAACTGCAATCACTCTCCTAAGCATAGTAATATGTATCGTACGCGAGGAGGGCTGGGCTCAACCAGCGAGCCGCGCAGCGAGGGAACTGGTCATGGAGTATCACTCAGGAACGGATCCATGAGATCTGTTGTATCAAAAATCTTAATTCTGTGCTCTTCTCACTTCTGCTTCCTGCCCAAGCGGAGGCCTTATATACTACAAGTACATAGCAGTCACACCACACAACTATGGTAGTGATGAGGTGGTCATATCGGCTCCTGTATACTAAAGGTATACGATGATGTCAACTACAGGTAACCGGATCCTGAGAAGCCACGTATTCCAACAAGATCCCCTTTCTACCCCCCCCCCATTTCTCTGGGGAATGCTGGGTTTGATGATCCCCGACTCTTCATGGGAGGCATTAGCCCTCGGGAGCAACTCTCCCCCTAAGAACTGTATTGCGGGATTGGCGGCATATAGTGAGTGAGTGGGCACTGGGAAGCACGAGAAACTTGCAATATCCCTATACAGAAAGCGTGACGCACTACTCGAGTTGACACGAGCCACGGGCCGAGCGAGTGAGCGAGCAAGTAAAGCGCCACGTGATTGGAGATTGTGCAATTGGGAATGGGAATATTGACGAAAAGAACCTCTGGGAATTTATACGGTGTGGACTTTTTTCTTCTTCTTTTTTTTTTTTCGAATCAGGAATTGTCATTATGCTCAGAACGATGGGAGTCGAATTTGTCCGAGATAGAAGTAAAGAAGAAGAGAGAGATAGAGAGAGAGAGAATTTCAGAGGATTAGGTTGTGTGATGACACACTTCCTCTAATTTTCTGGCCATTTCTGAGGATGGTGTGGAGAAATTTGGGGAGGGGAGAATCGCTAACCCAGTTTATGTGTCTGTGTTCTAGGTTGAGCTCAGGTCGGTGAATAGTTGAGCTTCAGCTACTAGTACTAAAGGCTAGGGTACTAGTGCTGAAGCTCCGGAGGGTTAGCTTCAGAGTCAATTACTCTGAATTGTTCGCTCATTTTCGGGGGTGGCAATGGGATATAAAGATTTTGGTTTGCGAAGTCCCACTCAGCAGGAGGGGGGAGATACGCTTAACGCCTCAGGCACCAGGTCCAGCTAAGTAAGTGACTTGCTGAATGCTCCAAAGGAACTTGAATCACCATCTTATCGGAGCAACGCAGCTTAGCTTATCTAGGAAGGGGGGAACAGAACGGATTCAAACCCGGTAGCTCATCATTTCCACCCCCTCCACCCGGCTAAATACTAGACAAACATCCAAATGCCGGTACAGGTACTGTAAAAGTACATCCCCGCAATAACCCCTGAGCTTTCTCCCTTCCCTGCTTCAAATTTACCCACTCTACCCACAATTAATCAAAGCACGTGATCCATATATCCATGATATACTGTGTATGTCCAGTGCCCTCCGGAAACAAAGAACGGGCCGGCCGGTGGGCACCGTTCCTGGGTGGAAGCCCACTGGGCTCTGATTCCGCAAGATTCGTAACCCAAACCGGTGGTCATGGGAAGGCACCCATCGTATTTTCCTATGATGATTTGCCCTTCGATTTGATCTCTGGATTCGGTAGTAGGGGTGGTGTGATACTGATAGGGTTTTATTTGTGTGATATGTGATGCCTGAGCTGGTCTTTGTGCGATGGGTGGTTTGTGGGTCTGGGTATCATAAAATGGAAGATGACCTGTGTATTTTAGAGCGCATAGTGTTGTTTCCTGCCCCGGAATATCGCACTGTCTGTGATGGTAGGATTAGCGTTTACCGAAAGGTAAGAGGGCTCTTTACCAATCTATCCCCTTGGCTCTGAACGGCCTAGAGAATCATAGGGTAAAATACCACAGGAATGGAGAGGGAGTATGATATACTCTGTCGCGCCTTTTTAGAAGCCTTATGGTAGACAATTAACCTACACTATAGACGCATTGCCGAAGCTATCGTGTGAGTTCACAGCGAGCACAAAACACAAGCGGATTGTGGGAGAAAGGCCGCGTAACTGCCACGAACTTGGCGTCAAAAAAGGTTTGACACTGTGCGCATAAGTAATACCGGCGAAAGGGGCGGGCGATTTGTGCGGCCTGTCCCTGACGGTGTGTGACTGTCAACTTTTCTCTGCAGTATAAATACCCCACTCTTCCGCGCTCCTACTCTCCCCCGTTCTCTCCATGAAAATTTCTACCACTTGGGAGTATCTGCCCATAAGGGGCCTCTATCTATATAGCGCAATCCAAGAACATTTCCGCCTAGGCTAGTCTTTCCAGACTATTCCCTCAATGCATTCAACACCAATTCATTTCTTATACCGGTAAATATGGCCGCTTCTCTAGTGTTGCGCAAGAACATTTCCATCTATTTCTACCCAGACGTCAGAGTTTCTGGAGCAGAACCTTTTTAATTACTTCTCCCGGTTGCACTGCCAATCAGTGGGGCAGGCGTGGTTTTGGAGTGATGTTTCATTTGTTGTCGGCTGCCTTGATACACAATTAATTTCTTCGGGTGGTGGGGGGCTTATTCGCATTTTATCGAGTTTTTGACTTTAGGTAGTTGGGGTTGAACAGATATCGAACTACTGTATCTTTCTCTTTTGGTTTTGATCTCGCTGATTTCTTTAAAATCGTTTGTGTCAATAAGAATTGATAGAATACTTGGGGACAACGACGAAAAAACAAACATTTACTAAGGCCGTTAATTCGGGGAGAGAATTCATTGGGGCTGGATTGGGTTGTACAGCAGACTTGCGATGCAAGAAGGAGATGGGGAGCGGAGATCTCTTGTGTGTAATGAGGGTTTCCTTTTACCCAAGGTTTGAATTTTTGTTATCGAGGGTTTTCTTGGATGGCGGGTTCTTGTATCGAGGGTCTGCTGCACTTGCCAACCCATAAATTTAAAGTATTCAGATAGCTTGGCATTCGTCGATGCCTGCACTGGCACCGAGACATCTGCATACTTTATGGATTGGCGGGCGGTTTATTAGGCGTTGAGGTTTGGAATGGTTGCTTTTCGATTCGCCCGCCGATATTTCGTTAGCATTGAGAGCGAATAAATTTTTACTTGATGAGAGTTGAGCATAAGATTTAACTATTTTCAAAGGAACTTGCCGGACCCGACAGTTTTGTGTGAACCTTTCTTCCGATATGTTGGTCCGGGGTCGAGGGGAGTCATGTTTTCTCCCGAACGTGGCCATTTCCACCATGGCGCAGGTGCTTCTTCTATTCGCCTACGATACCACATTGCGGTATTTTCGGCGGCGTTCTCTGCTCTAAGCCTTTGAGTTCCTAAATCCTGACAGAATTTGATCGCATGCAATGCTTGTACGGGCCTGGGATACCCGTCCCCGTTACCATGGCCAGGACAGCGACATTCAATTATGTAGTTTAAACATTTCCTCTCTCCTTTTTCTTCCATCCCGAGGTATTCGAGCAAATGTGACAAGTAAGGCCGTGGTGTAGAGTGTTCTACGGTAATCCGCCCAGCTTCTGTGATGTCAATCAAGCAGTAAGCCAAGCCGTGCCAAGCTTTCATTCCCGTCTTGGCACCACCCCCACCTCTGCGTCCGACAACCCCTTCTAAAGCAAAATTCAATTTTTTTCTGGAATCCTAGTTAAGTCACGATGGAGGGGACCCGTCCCTTCCGCCGTCACCGGTTGAAGGGGTGAGCACCCCCAAACCTTCTTTCACAGGTCACTTGATCCGCAAAAGATTCGCAGAGGACGCAGGAATACCCACAGTGTAACTCACACCAGGGCTAACAACCACGGAATTTGAACCCCCCAAACCATTCCCATTGACGAAAACAACTGCGACGACCGGATTACTCCCGAGTGGGCATCACCACCCGACGAGTCCGGGACTGGTTGAACATGCCTTACCCCCCCGTCCCCGGGCAACACTCACCGGGAAGTTGGAGCGGAGTGGGTATTGGCATCATTTTCCGCTTGTAATGGGGGGGGCTTTTGAGGCATCGTGGCGTTTGCTAGCACTTATTTTTCCGTTTTTGTACAGTATCATGTGTTTTTGAGACCTGAACTTGGTAAAACGAAACTTCACTTTTCCGAAGATGCGGTACGGTGCTGTAGTTGGGGGGGGTATTGCACGATTGGCGGGCCAGTTGGAGAGGCGGGGGATGTCTTGTTCTGTCGGGACTCTTGTCCAGCGGCTGCAGGTTGCTATATCGTACCACTGCGAACGCGGTGCCAAAGTCCCCTTCCACCTCATATGTAATGAATCCCCCCCCCAAAAGAAAAGCTATCATAAGAGCTCGAATAATTGAACCCCGTGCTAAGACGTCCAAAGCTCTCTCTCCTGAATGGGGTGCCGCCCTTACCAGTGAAGGTATCATAACTCCAACACCTTAACGTAGGGTTCAATTATTCAAGCACCTGCGGTACTTTTGGTCCGGGACTAATCTCTATGATAGCACTCCTTACCCTCCGAGCCTTGTAGCCACACCGCTCTGGCATCGTCCTCGTTCCTCTGAAAATTTGGGTGACCCATTGACGCTATTCCCGAAACCCCACCCTCAGCTTGCCCCGGCTTTAACCCTCCGAGCACTACAGCCCGATCCCGTGCGCCGGCGCACGCAGGACACAATTATTGTCTTTAACACCTACGACACGACCCCCTAGTGCTGTACTTACCAGCGGCCATCCTTTTCTTTTCTTTTCTTTTCTTCTCCTATGATTTTACGCCCACCCATCTCCGCCGGCAGCATACGGTGTCAAGGTAGAGGTGAGCCTCGGTCTTGTGAAGTATGATGCGATAAGGATGGGACATGGTGGCGATAGGGGATGGTGTATATCATAGCGGGGTGTGATTATCGAGAGGAGTATTGGGTGGTAGGATGTGGTAAATTACAGTGAAGAGTGAAGTAGTGGTATTTGCGAATATATTGCTTAGATAGCATACTGAGGCAAAAGGTTGGGTTTTTCGTCTGCAGCATGATAGATCGTTTGCGGTAGAAATGTGCGCTGGTGCTATAAAATTCATCAGAGATCACTCGTGGTACTTTTGCTGGGCTAACGGTGGTCGAGTCCGGGCTCGCGTCTTTTTGGGAGGCAACAGCAACCCCGCCCCGAAGGTTGCCCGACATTTCAGATATCGTACGGTAACATGTCTATTATGATACCTGCACCTCCCCTCCCCACAATTCACATCACAATAAAGAACAGCCAGCATTTCAAATCCCGTTCCGATAAAGCCAACAGGGTACCACCAACCGACTTAGCAAAAACCTAAGGATATCTCTTATACCTCCTTCACTCCCATCCCAGCCCTCACCCACACTGTGCCCTCTCCTCCCCACCATCCCCGTCCCCATTTCAGTAATACTCGTCCCCACTCCCACTATACCTCCTTCTTCCACCATCCTCATCCCCACTCCCACTATACCTCCTTCCACCATCCTCATCCCCACTTCCATAATACTCATCCCCACTCCCCTCATCTCCGCTACCCTCGTGTTTCTTCTTCCACTTCTTCTCCTTCTTTCTCCTTTCCTCTTCCTCACACTCGTCTTCGGATTCCTCCCCGCGTCTGTAACTCTTATACTTGCGCTCTTCCTCTCCGTCGCTATATTTCTTGTAACTTCGCTCGACCACATATCCTTCGTCGCCTTCACCGCTGTACACGACTTCTCTAGTCTCGCGGCTACCAGGGTATTGGCGGGTAGAGGTTTGGTAGGAGCTTTGTCCACCGCCGTAAGAGCTGCTCTGGGTATATGTCTCTGTTCTGTAAGACGCGTTAGTAGGGTATTCACCGTATTGGCCGTGGGGATGAATGTAGGGATATTCAGCAGCGGGCACCGAGTAGCTGCTTTCCGAGGCGTATGAGGACGTCCTGGAATACGATGGGGTGTCGGTAGGGTGATTACTGCCGTAGGAGTCGGTTCTTTCATAAGTTGGTTGTTCATGGTAGTGGTGGTGATGGTGGGAATGGCCCTCTGGTTGGTGATGATGATGATGATGGTGGTGGTGGTGGTGGTCGTGATCCGGTACTACGAAGCTTTCTCCGCCGTCATAGTCCCCGCTTCCGTATTCCACACCTCCGTAAATGGGAACACGGGAATAATTTTGACCGTACCTTTGTTCCGAATACCCGTATTCTCCGCCAGCGCTATATACAGCTGCGGCGTATCCTTTACCCCCGTCGTGGGAATCCCCGGCCACCTGCATTCCGTATTCCCCCTCTCCGCGCCGCTGGCCTCGCTCTCTTCCGGAATGACTATAGCTCCTGTCCGCACTTCTAGCGTTCCCATCATCATACCTCTCCGAATAACTTTCATTCCTGCCCCCGCTCGCTGAACCACCCAAGAGTGTCTCTCCCAGTGCCGTTGCTGCCACCCCGCCTAAAAATCCTCCCAAACCACTACCCCCACTCTGACTCCCCGTCAAAGCCTGCTCAATCGCTCCACCCATGGCCTTCCCCAGATCCTCCCCAATTCCACAAAATTCCCCACCGGAGTTCTTCGGCTTAGTCCTATGAATCGGCTTCCCACACCCATGCCCAGAGTCGTGCCCCTCCTTATGATTCTTTCCTTGCTCAACACCCTGCCCGGACAAGGACCGGCGGTAAAATTGCTTCCGGGATTCGTCCATTTCCTCCCACCATTGCCGGATTATACCGAACATCCTGTGTCGTCCTTCCTGCCTACCGCACCCGTCACTTCCATCCACGAATGCTGGGTGGTGAAAAATTGGGATGATTTGGTCAAGGACCCAGTTTGGGTCCGAGTTGCCGTCCCAGGCTTGCATCAATAAGGGGACGACAAATTTGACAGTTTCACTGGCTACCTTACCAGCTGGTTCGTTTAGCAAATCTATTATCATTAGTACCGCGAATCAATACTAATGTGGCGGGTGGGTCTTACTGGTAAAATGGTCCTTAGAAAGCATACTGTGAGTTGGATCACTGCTGTAATGGTCTTCGAAAACAACAAACTGTTTGGCGCGGGCACCCCCGATTACCTCTCCGGACCCATTGGCCAGTTCGCCCTTCGCCTGCGCTACAATCGGGAGAATGTATGGTGCTAGAAGCGAAAATACGAAAACGCTCACAGCCTCACTCAGCTTCTCGACGAGCGCAGTTAGTCCAGGAATGGACTCTAAGGCTTCGTTAATAGCCTTCATGATTTTGTCATGCCATTCTAAGAACGGCATAATCTCCCGCTTGATTCCTGCTCCACCATTACTAATCCCCCATGGTTCGTTCTTTTTAGCCTCCGACTGCTGCTCGAGATTTGTTGCCTGAGCATCCAAGTCATCCGACCCACCAATCTTCAGCTGCTTCAACAAGTCCCTAATAATACCGTGTTCGCCGCCATCCTTGCTTGATTGCGCACTAGCAGCAGTAATTGTAGACTCAAGTTGTTCCACCTCGGACTGGATAAGCTTATCCGAAGCTTCACCGAGAACGCTATGTAGACTGTTGAGTGTATTAGCGTTTATTGAGATAAGGAAAAGAGAGTTTAATACAAATCAACGCCACCAAAAGTTCCAGTAACGAGAGGATATATCATCCTCCCATTTACCTCGCATCGCGTTCGGGAACCGACGTGGGGGAAAACATCTGTCTCGCCAAGCTCGATAAGTGCTAACTCGATGTAGTTGGAATGAGCAGAGAAGTCTGCTTCGTATTAGCAGCTGACTGACCCGGTCCCGCATGGTTTGGGGTTTGAGGTATACCTTCTAAACAATGAAGCCCGGTTCCCATGAGTCTTAGCGCTTCGTAGAGTTCGGCCTTGTTACCAGTTTGTCCGTAATTGCGGGCGAGTTGGATACTCCTTCCGAACAGATGCCGGACCAACCCGGCTGCACGGGATCATCAGCAAACACTTGCACAGGGTCCGTTCAAGGGTGGTAGCTCATACCGCTAGTACACATCGGATCTCCGCTTCGCAAGTTCCTGATCCTCTCATTGGCGATATAATTCTTCATTCCGGTCTGAGGGTCAACGGATAACTCGGTAGCCTCGTCAACAGGTCCTCGAAGACGAGGATCATACCGCCGCGCATCCTCGTTATCGGCATAATCCTTCGGATTATCTACTCCATTAGCATGTCACCCATAATAAAAAGACTTTCCCATACCAATGTGCTCCTCGGGCCGGTAACATCCCAACCTCTCGTCCGTAACTTCGAACTCTCCCGTGGCATACCCGAAAGTCATGAAGCTCAGAATCGACAGCTATCCCTCATCGTTAGTACCCATCCACCCGCTCACCCTAAAGGTTACAAAAGGTCAAACTTACCAAAAGCCTGACCGTAGGTCCCTCAACATATTTCAAGGCACCAACGTCAACCGCCTGCGAATAATCCCTCAACCAGTTTCCAAAGTACACTCTCTTCACGTCCATAAAACTAAACCTCTTCCCACCGGCCACTGCTGCCATGGAAATGCTCAACAGTGCATCCTCAATATCACCATGTCTCCAGTTCTGTCCTTCAACCGTTGAAACCGAAGCGATATTCCCGGCCCCAAAAGCATGCGCTGGGAGTGCTGCGTAAATCAGTACCAGACACAGGGGTAGAAGCATTGGGGAGGAAAATGTCGACCCCGCCATGGCTGTACGACCTGAATATTTGAGCTGACGTTGACGGTTTGGCTGTCTTGTCTATTCGCTTGTTTGTTTATTCTGTTCCAATGAGTAGAGACGAGGAGGTGATGAGAGAGAAGGGAAAAATTCGCCAAGAGGAGGGACAGAATTATTTATGGGAAATCTCCTATCATAATACCGGTACAGGTATTGGTATCTCGTGGGGGGAAAGAAAGCACGGTGATTGAACCCCGCTTTGGCCGTTGGGATCATATTCTTGGTGATTGCGTCACCTTCCACCCCGGATCACAAGATATCCTTGACCCTGTTGTATCTAATTGGCTAGTGGGCAAGACAAGGATTGTGTGTTTGATTTGCAGCTGAAACCGAGACATCTCACTGGTAATCGATTATTGCCGACCGACCGACCGGTTTACCACAAACAATACTCTACTCGAGTAAATGTTTGGCGCTCCCGGTGCTGGTAGACTATCCTGTCGCGCCCTGTATGGATGATCAGCACATACCGGTAATGCCTCTGAAGAGAGATCTCACATACCGGTAACTTACACACGGGAGAAACTTGTATTTTAGAGTACTCGGGTACTTGTAGAGGGAGGCATAAAAGGCAAAGAAGAAGGAGTGGTCACCAATCCCAATTTGTCACTCGCTCCCCTCCCCTCTCGCTCGCCAAGGCCCTAGCCTCTCTGCCCGGCGGGCGGGAGTAGACTATGACGGTATGATACAACTCTCCACCAAACAACCTCTCAACCACCCCACCCATCACTCAAGCCTCCCAGCCCACCTCTGATATCGGCCGACGTAGGTCCTCCCAAATGATACACCGTGTGATATCCCTCCATCCATCAATAGAATCCATCGAATCCGGAAAACCCTCACGCCGCACTAAGAACCCTTTTTTCTTTTCCTCCCTCAAAATCCGTCGAATAGTGCGAAATAACTAGATCACCGGCGGCGGGATAGGAGGGGGTTTTTTATAAAGAGCGAATCCGACATTTCTCTCAGCCTGGGAGTGCGCATTGTTTGGTGGCTTGAGTGAGGGGTGCGACACATGTCCATTGACCCAAACCTTTCTATCCCCCCCCTACTGGTCCGCGCAGCACCGGTAGTTGGATTGTATGAAGGTAGGCAGGCAGGTGTAGTCTCGCGCAGATCTCCTCTGTGTTCTGCTCGGCTGGGAGTTTTGGGGTGTTGCTTGCAGGGTGAAGATAGGCAGAAATACTCGAGTAATATAATACTTACAAAAGCGTTTTCTATGAAGTGTACTATATTCGGAAAAGTGATTTCTAGCCTATCCTACCCAAAAATATATCTAGCTAGGAGGTGAGTTGTTGGTGTTCCCTTGGTTTCTGTCTTTTTTCCCTTCTGTCCTCCCTCTCAGCGCAAGGATATCATATCGGGGAGATGTGCGTTGTCTTGATATTTGCAGTCACAGGCGCCGTGCTATCATATCCCTCTGACAACATCATGCCAACGCTTACATTATATCAGGGCATAATATAACACTTCAATTTTATCATAGCAGAAGACAAAACTGTCTTTTTACTGCACCCCCCCTTTTATAGCCTGGCCTTGAACCCACCCGATGCAGGTACTGCTGTACTATACAGGTATCCTATGTGGAGTACCTAAGTATGGGAATCAAAAATCTGTATGGCAAGTAACCTACGCACACTGAGAGCCTACACTAAATTCAGACCCAAATGTTCACGCAGTGTACATAACTGCACGCTGGATCCACGTACTGCTCCGGGCGCCTTGCATACTTCTCCTGTAAACCAACGATCATACCCACAGATAAATAGCCACCCTATAGCAGTAATTCATCCACCGCACGCCCTGGAAACCAAAACTCGGGCTACCGAAAATCCTTGGTGTTGGCGATTGTGAGCTGTAACCAACAGAAAATACACCAAGATCAGTGTTAAACGAGTATAACAGGAACAACACCACGGTGCTGAACGTCGGCGCTCTGACAACCCCTGTGCTGGCACCCACGAGGTGTCGGAATCAATACTCCAGGGAAACATCAACTATTGAGGGGGGGGGGCTTACCGAACAAGGCAGGATAGGTGATTCGTCGTGTATGAGGGAAGAAGAATGGGGCCCGGAGGCATATAAGTATTTGAGGAGTAATTGATCCTTTATAGAAGGTGGTGGTGGCGCTGGTTTGGGGAGGTACAAGTGCTCAGTACCAGCGACTGACTTGGGTGATACTTGGTCTGGGGTGATTCCCTACGGGTCCCGGGGTGTGTACGTACATTTTGAGTAAGGTAGGGGATTTACGCTTAATAGCTTGTGGTTTTGGGGGGTGTTATATGAAGGGCGGTACTAGACGGCTTTGGAGTCCTCTAAAATTCAGTGAGCAGGGGCCAGGTAGCATCCTCTGTTGAAGTTGTATTAAGAATTGACCAGCGGTGTTGCAGGTAGTGTACCCGAGTGCCATACTGTAGCGTCAATATAAAAATTGGGTGGGTGTTATAACGTCCTCCTTCACATCAATTGCATGCGACTTTTTTCGCTGCCATTTATCTCTACCAAACTACTGGTATCGGATTTAGCAAAATTTCTGCTAAAGTCGCTACCTGGCAGTAGTTCAATTGATTGGGTATCATAAATTAAGAACACGTTAGGTACAGTACTTGGATCACGGGCTAAGCCTTGGTGTAACCCTCTATCATACCACCTAAAGCCCAAGTACGAATCCTTGAAGCAAATTAATAAACCAAATTCCTCGGTCAAAAAAAAAAGTCCCCAGCTATCGCTTACAAAATTCGAACTCAAGGCGAACCTTCAGGAGTGAGAAATGGCTCAGTAATGCACGTAGAATGGGTGTTCATTCACCACGGTCTCCCCAAGAGGGAAAGTGTCAGATAGCGTGCTCGTGACACCGAGAGATTAAGGCTACGAAGTACAGTAGTGGTATGGCTTCCGTTACTTGCACTTGTACCAACCGAATTTAGTCACAATGCCTCATTCAGGCGTAGTCGACATGGCCATCTAGCCAGGAATGTCAGGCGCTAGTAAATTTACGTTCTGAAAATATTTCTATTCTTGTCTCGTCTCGAAGTCGCAATAAAACACCACCCGTACAGCCAGGCTTAACCCCCCTCCAGGGCTCTGATCTTGACAACCGTAAGTTTCACCTCGCCCACTTCTGATCTCACCGCACTCGTAGAAATCGTGTCTGAGGTTATGTCGGGCGGGACAGCCCATAAGCGGAGGTAGTATTTTTTACTATGATGCTAACTCAGATATCTCGACTATTGAGCTTAAAAAGAATGACGTCGGCGTAATTTTAATTTCTACAAATACTTGTGTAATCCCAGTATCCTAAAAGCGTTCGAAGCCTGAAAACTCCTACACAAAAATATCCCCAGCCAAGGCACATAACAAGGAAACCAAGACGATAATACCGGTACTACCCCCAACTACACCACGAAACCGGGTTAGTGTATTTTGCTATCATACGGAGGTTCAGCGCCTAAGTTTTGTATGTTACACCAGTTGCTAACAAAATGCCCACTGCGAGTGTAACACACAAAACTTTGGCGCTGTACTCGCGCAGGGTTATAAAGGGCGGAAAACTTTGGGTAGCAAGCCAAGGATTAGGCGTGTTGATCAGGGTGTACAGGTGGAAAAAAAGCAGTGTTACAGGACACTTAAAGACAGGGGTTGTTGCATCAAGTGATCATTAATGACGACGGACTACATGATGTAGTACTTGAAACTTTAGAGAGCAAATTACAGTGTCTTTTAGGAACAATTATCATAGAAGGCCATAAACAGTAGACACTGAAGAAAAATAAGAATAGTTAATGAAGACAATACTTAAGGGGATGAGATAATAATATTTGGAGTGTAGAGTATAAAAGGAAGCAGAGTGGAGACATCATCACGGTTGGAAAATAATCAGGGAAGAAAAAAAAAAAAAGAAAGTTGAATCCAAGATACTACCAAGATTCATGACCACCACAATTTAAGAGAAGTTCCTCAACCTGTTTAGGAAGTGAGGATGTAAGATTTAGTATTTCATCAAGGGTGATTCTATCCAATTCTTCCTGAACTGCAGAGTAGAGGTCAGGAATGGTGACTGGGCAGTGATGCCAGTTTCAAATATGGTATTTTAAAAGACATCATACTTCTTCTATCAGACTCATATCAGGAGAGCTCAGTGGTCAAGGAAAAATATAAGATGATATGCCTAACTCATGAAAGGCTTGAGTAGCATGTTTCAAGTGATGGGCAGCTGCACTCCGTTGTACCAATGTGGCTGCAGATTCCGCAGCATTACTCGCAA